>NC_037592.1:28014083-28315630 GCF_003073045.1 Pomacea canaliculata
GGCATGTTCTGTGTGCCAAGCCTCAATGTGGCAAAGCACGAGTCATTACTTTGGACGCTGGTGGTCATTCGTCTTCAGGTGTGCAGATGTCAAAACACTTTTTATAAACCCATTTCGAAGCAATGGGTTTAAAAAAATTTAGAGTGATTTTGTGCTTCTATTCTTTGAAAGACCTTTGGAAAAGATGGTTCTTTTGCTGCTTAAGGACCAGTTAAAGACCATCGATCTTCTGAATGGCTAGCAGTCCATTGTCGCAGCCCCTGGACTGTTGCACTTGCTGATCGATGTTTCACCTGAACATTCTCAGTCAGAACTGAGCAGCTAGGTTCTGCGCTTTGACAAATGAGTTTCACACCACAAGACCTCGCAATATTCAAGTAATTACATTATTAATGTCTTATCAATGGAGAAAGATATTTAATTGAGTTCCTCTAGGTGTAGGTAATTTAGTACAGAACATGATAAACGCGATATTTTTGCTTTAAACTAAAAAAACATACCTTTTTATATTTTCTGATATTCTAAAGACTTAATATCCGATGCGATTGTGCTAGTGAATAATAACCCGCTAGATCTCAAGCATAAAAATAAACACCCTTGTAGTGTTGACATCGATAATATATTAGATGGTAACAGAATGGAAAGATAAATTGTTTAAATGGAAAGTGCTAATGCTAATTTCATGCATCATTAAGAGAAAAGAAAAAAAAAAGATAATTAAAACTTCTTTTCATACAAATCCAAACAAGTGAACTGGCAAACCACTTGTTTTCGACAAACTGATTTCAATTACAAAATATCAACTAGGAACAAGAGACGAACTGTGTTGCTATTATGTCCACGTCAATTCCAAAGTAAGAGTTTTCTTTCCATCACTAATAAAAAGTTCACAATTTATCTGAGATCGATTCTAACACAGGAAGCATATTTCTGGCGGCTCTTTATCGTAAGGCTGCATCGGTAATGAAAAGTGTTTCTCAAACTTTGCACCCAAGTCACCACATTATTGCTGAAGGTCTCTGCGTCCAACCTCAAATAGCATTTGATTTTTGATTGCACAACCTTAATCAGAGAAAATGGTGTGTGTGTTTGTACAAATTCATCAATATTAACAGCCAGACCCCTCATCACCTGTGAATAGGAGAAACAGTCGCGTAATTGATCTTTACTTTGAAACAACATCTAAAGAACCTTTATATAACTACCTGTATGCATTTGTTTGCTGAATTGTGATCCTGCATACACGCGCACACGTGTGTGTGTGTGTGCGTGTGATGAATAGTTCTCTGAATGGTATTGAAAACCATTTTGACACAATACTTTTCTCCATTTAGACCGTAACAAGCTATAAATGTGTTAAAAGAAACAAATATGTTCTTCATAATAGTTGAATCATTTCACGAGAGCTCCTAATAAAATCCCAAAAGGAACTGCCACAGCAAGCAGCTTCGAGTTACTATGAAAAGAGATAAAACGAAAAATCCCAGTCCTTGATGTAAAGACACCTGCTTTCATTCCCCCGACATTTCCTCAATAACCAGCATGCTTTGCACTCCGCCATATTCGTGTGGCGACGAGACCGGAACCTCAAGACGCTGGCAGCTGATTGGTCGAGGTATGCTGGTGTAGGTGACCTTACTGACCCACACGTCTGGTGTACATGGGGTCACGGATGACGAAAGCACGAGCACTCGATGTTTGCACTTGACCGTTAACTGGTCAATGGCGCTGAGACGACTGGCGCCGACAGGGCGCGCTTCACCATTTTGTTTGCTTCCACAGATCACCTTCTCGCCTGACAGATTCACGTGTCTGACCGTAGGACGGTCACAGTAATATTTCAATATTTGTACTGCATGGTCGGACGGAAGGATGGAAAAAAGCAGGACGAGTGTATAAGTGTATGCATTTGGAAATTTGTAGATACATATCAAGATATAAACGAACGAATTAAGAAGTAGAGTTAATTCAAAAAGAAATAAATAAATGAAAAAAGAGTGACGAAAAAGAGACGCAGAAGACAGTAAGACAAAAATGTTAATGAACATAGAATAGCTGACACTTCCTTTCACAACTGAGGTATTAGGAAATCATTATTTTGTACTTTAAAAGGTTTGTGACTAACGGCTCAAACTATGAATAAAAACAATTTCTTTTCTTACCGCTGAGAGGTCGGAGACGGGAGAGGGGGACAAACAGATTGTCTTATCCTTACGATAAACAGACAAGATGTATAGAATAAATCAACTTCCACCAAAAATTAATCAGGAGTTGGACGAACTATCGAGATTGGCTGTTGGTGCACATTACAGATGCGATCAACAAACAAACAAACAAACAAACAAACAAACAAACAAATAATGGCAAATAACAACAATAACAAATCAAGTCAATCGTCGTTGATGCTTTGTTGCAATTGTTTTTCTTTGGATCAAGCTTTCATTAGCCTCTGAGCTAGGCACTGCTATTCCCCGAGTAGATAAATAAGGTATTACACAGTGCTATCTAGACACTCAAACGCAATCCATTCGGGAAGGTCAATCAGTTGGAGTGCCGAACACATAAAAATAATGTGAATGTTTTTAATTAGTTCCTACACCCACTTTGTATTGATACCTTGTATTATTTATAATACTTTGTAGTATGGGTTTGCTTCTTGTTGTCTGTTTTTCATGTATTAACCAATAACGTATCCATGGAAAAAAAACTATTAATTTATTTAAAACCTTTCTTTTTTACCAAATTTACTCCCATCGTTACATATGGTTTAAAGGCGTCCTTATGTTTCACCATTGTCAATTTTGTCGACAACCATGTAATAGTGAGGCCACTCCAAGGTACCGGTACATTAGACTGTTCTACATTGTATTGTGATGTATCATAAACATATCGTGGACTTACCTTGTAAGTATCTGATCAAGACGCAGATCACCGGCCCAAAGATGAAAGCCTTCATGAGCATCGGGATGAGAGTGAAGGGCATGCAGAAGACGGCGAGCAGAAGGTCCGAGACGGCCAGGTTCAGCAGCAGCATGTTGGTGATGGTGCGCATCTTCTTGTGACGCACCAGGGTCAGGATGACCAGCGAGTTGCCTCCCACTGACAGCAGGAAGATGAAGGCGTAAGGGATGCACACGAAGAAGGATAACCCCGCAGACCGCAGGTTCCCGATGCAGGCGGCAACGAATTGCTCCATGGAGGCGTTGGCGAACGCCAGCTGCTCTATAGCGAGCGCTGTGGACTTGTTATACATCTTCTCGCACTGGTCCCTCTCCCAGTTCCTCCCCACCTCACCCTCTGGAGGCGGCGTCGAGGCGTACACCATGGCAACATTTACAGTGGGCATTGTCACTCTGTGTTTCTGTTGGTTTGGGTTGGTTTTTCTTTTTGTTTTTGTGTTGTTGTTGTTGTTGTTGGGCTTCTTTTTTTGTTTTGTGCTGTTGTTGTTGTTTTTTTTTGTTTTTTTTTTGTTTTGTTTTTTTTTGTTTTTTTTTTGGTTTTTTTTTTTTTGGTGATTTTGGCCTCTCGTGAAATTATGGCTTACAGAAACCAGATCTTTCTTTTTTTATTTTATTTTCGAGTTTGTAGTAAAAAGGATCTTGAAGAATTTATTTCCTAGAGTTTGAATGTCTGCGAATAAATGAAATCAAATTGAGTAGCTTTTTCTCCTTTCCTTATTTCTTTGAGGCAAGTCGTTCGTCGAGCACAGCACTCTATAACTGAACGGAAGAAATTAGCAAAACTCCAGGCCGGTCCAGCTCATGAAAGGCAATTGATGTAGTGTAAAACATTCGCACGACGACGGAAGCTGCTCATATCCTTGTTTCTTCCAAAGCCACTTGTGTTATTTTGTTGTTGTTTTCCAGCTTTGAATAAAGCTTGCAAAATAAGGCTTCATACCTGTTCCAGAACAAACATTTTGTTACTGTCAAAGAAAATTATCAATCAAGCTATTTTTATAAATATACATTTTTCTTAGTTTTGCAATGAAATGTTTTAATGAACTAATCACATATCCTCTCAAAGACCTTAACTTTCCCTACCTTCAACCCCAGGCTGGTACAAAAAGTTTTGAAAGCAAGGAAACGATGAAAAGACGAGAGTAAGAACGAGATAAGACGAGAGATGTTCATTCTCATCTTACACAAAGGCTTCCCTAAATGTAAATCTCTACCCCTTAGAGGCCGCCCAATATACCTGCACCAGCTACTCGATTTGGAGAGGAAATTTATTTTCACGCTTATTAGTGTGATCCAATGGACATTAACTAGCCGAGACAGCCTTCGACAGATCTGAACGAAGGGACATGAACCGAACTTAAAAGCTGCCTGCCACGACCACCTACTCATTTCAGTTAGCTCTACACGGGAGAAATAACATTGCTCCTTACGACTGGATATTAGGAAAAACCTCTGCTGTCCAGAAGCCTGTGATAATTTTCATTTCCTGTGGGATGCAGGGATGCGTGAATCAAAATGGTTGGAAGGGTCTAATATAACAAACATAGTATAGAAATACGCCTTAGACGGCAGAGGTTCTTCAAGGATATACTTCTTTGAATAGCACATTAGTCTTAGCATTTCACCGATCCTCCCAGTAATTATTGGTTAGCTTTGCTTGCATGAACAGGTGGTTATGACTTTATTTCAGTCGTTTTCTTCTACCTTCTTGTTTTAATTCTTTTTTATTCTTTTTTTTATTTTTCTTTATACCTTTCTGCATACTGTGAAGAAGTATACTTTCGCTTCATTTTTGTTATGTCCATATCGGTATGCACACTAGTCATAGCGTTTATCACCTTTTACCTTTGTTAATTGACCTTTTTTGAAACTTACTTCTATGAGTCCATCAGCCAATATGCCATAAGTAGGATATTTGTTTTATTTCCCGATGTTTGTTTGTTACGAAATGTTCAGTTGATCGCGTTAAACTCTGTCCTTTCGAAGACTAAACAGCAAAAGTTAATGTGGCTTTGAGTCATTGGACAGGTGAATTTTCAGCAGTAGATTGTCTACGAACAAGGGGCGTGGTGCACAGACTGGCTAACTAGATACTGACGTCTGGTAATCAGGCTAACCTACGAATATTTCCCCAAAATATATTTTAGCTGACTGAAGATAATATTAACTTTGTGAACCCGGCCCTAGCAGGTATAAGGAACTGATAACGATCTAATAATTGTATAGAAAGCGAATGGTAGCATTATAAAACGTGTGACATGTTCTCCCGTGTACAAACAAACAAACAAACACGCTGACACATAACATTAACCAGCACCAAATGAAAAAATATTAAACAGGCAAAGTCACACACTTCCTTCCTCCTCCACACACACAGGTCACGTGTCGCAGTCCACTTCAGATCATCAGAAGGGCATCAGACAATGTGATATCTAGGGATCTGACAGCTAACCTACGATTAAGTTATCACACTCTTCTGCACGCACACAGGCACGTGCACCCTCTACTTCTACCCACCCACCCCTCAGACTCCAACACCATGTCCTTTGATGTACTCCAGCGCAAAATTCTATTGCTTTGGTCCTCACATGCTCGATGGCATCCCCTTTCCGCCTTCACAAAAGCTGAATAATAGATATTTATTTCAGAAACAATAAAGGCGACAGTAATTCTGGATGAATTATTGGTTATACACGTGAAATTTATGCATCAGCTGCCGAGTAGCTTGGTAATAAAATTGTTAGGACAGTCGAAAAGGTTATTAAGACATAGTCATTAGGGTACAGAAAAATTAGAGTTGTGAAAGCAGACTGCTACAATAAAAGACTAATGGAAGCAGCAAGAAAGAAACATTATGAAACACGTTTTTTTAAACTTGTATTCCAATTTTCCCACATCAAAAAAAACAAAAAAACAAAAAAACAAAATCGAGCACTCGCTACACTAGATAATGAAAGTACTGTATGGAGTGTCACGAAGTATCCAGTGATGACCAAAATCCTTGATACCCTTTCAACCTTGGCATTTTCAAAGGAGTTTTGGAAATGCTATTTCCACCATGCAACGATAAGGTGTGAATCAAACAGGTAATACAGGCTGTCGAGGAGGATTCACCAAAGTTAATTTTTAATCACATTTTAATGCTAACACAGCTTGATGAAAGAACTAGAATGTTCTCTTTCATTGCTGCTTTTGAGAAGAGAAGACAAAATGTGACCTTTCGTGTGTGATTGTAAAAGTATTCCCTTTAACTCGAAGATCTAGTCATTCAACTTGTTTTTCTGTTAGAGAGGTAAAAAAAGAAAAGCTTACGATAGAAAAAAAAACTTTTTTCTCCAAGTGTATTGCAGATAACTGGACGATGCATCTGAATCTCGCAGTTATTGGTGCGACGTGAATGCACGTTGTCACACATGTACGCAGACACGTATAAAAATTACATGACATTCTTTCGTGATACCAAGTTTTTCCTGAAGCCATCATATATAAACAAATAAATTAAATTAAAAAATGAGGTGATCAAACAAACTAAAGAGAAACGAACAAAAGTAACCCAAAGGAAAACGAAGTCAAAACAAAACAAAGCAACCCTTAAAACCTAAAGGTGAAGCAAAACCTAAAGCTTTAATAAAACAAAACAAAACAAAACAAAACAAAACAAAACAAAACAAAACAAAACAAAACAAAACAAAACAAAACAAAACAAAACAAAACAAAACAAAACAAAACAAAACAAAACAAAACAAAACAAAACAATTGGTTCTGACTTCGTTAATGCACAGAGTCAGTGTTGTCTACACGCACACGCCTAGGTCGACTCTTTCTTCAATGCAAGATCCTTGAGGTCAGTTGTTGGAGGCTTAAACCCTTTCTGAGGAACTAACGAGAGAGCCTTTCTTTCTCAATTTTGTTTTCATCTGTAATCGGCGCCCACACGGGCACTCGCGTGATTAAGCTCCAGTAAGTGAAGCTTCTTGTCCCGGGATCCGGGCAGACGAGTCGAGGTTGCAGACGACACTGATGACCATGCAGTGTCTCACGCCACCTTTACCTCTTTGCTCTTGTTAGATATTTTGTTGTTATTTTTAGCTTGTCTGTTAGAATAAATTTCCGTTTGTTGTTGTTTTTTGTTTTTTTTTTTTTTTATGATTTTTGCTATTGACTCATCTCTCTACTCCTTCTAGGTCGCAAAAGTTCAAGTTTGAGCAGTGATAACACTCGGATAGTGAACAATAACTTGTTTGCTGGATCTTGGGCAGTAGTGGGTCATACCCTTCACTTCTGCCACATTTATTTTATCTGATTAAAGATACCCATCCCTGCTGTCTAGACAAATTTTCAGGCAAGTCCCAGTACCCACAAATTTCTATTCCATAGACGAGTGGACTGACCACAATATGGCGTTAATGTTATTTCAGGTTATATACGAGTCCATACACCCATTTTTAAAGCACTCGGTCAATTGTTCATATTTTTATCAAATACAAAGATTGTCATTATGCAGACATGCGTTGAAAGATCTTTGTTTTATTTATTACAAAGACTAACTGAAGCAATCTTATTCGGAGACATGTATCAAAAACACGTGGCTTTGCAGCATATGTCGTGTAATTTGTTCCGATATACTAACTCAGACATAAAACTGGCTCAAATGACTTTTTTTAGAAGACAACTGGGGAACAGATCTTTGATATTTCAGTATGGTACACCAATGTGTCTCTCATCAGCAGTTGTTTAGAAGATAGAAGCACTTTTCGCGATTTATATGACTACAGACACTATGGTATAGAGCAAGTTTATGAATGTATCCATGTTATATTGTATCCTAATCACAGTCCTCTTCTTGCATTCAGACTGTTTATATTTCTATCCAACATTTATAAAAACAAAAATTATCATTAAACTTGACTATTGGTGAGAATGAATGTATTTCCTTGACATTCACGACCTTCTGGTTCTTTGTCAGAGCCCGCCTTACAAATGTAGACGTGGAAGCTCTCCGCACTTCTTCTCGAAGACTTGGTGAGGAAATCACATCCAAACTAAACGAGACACAAATACAGCAGTTCCGCTATATTTCATTGTGTCTACGTGTGTATATGTATCATAATAAAGCTGTCAAATTTTGTGGGGAGGGGGAGAGTGGGAGGAGATGACGGGACACAGTTCCAGTGCCAGACACAGTCTCTTGGCAGTTCATTGCTGGTGGAAAAAGTTAGCGCTTACGGAGATCTCTTAATATCACTTACCTATAGCAGCGATGAGATGTAGGAATGGTAACATCCAGCGCAGGTAACACAAAAGTCTTTCTGATACACAGTTCGCCAGATGTCGCTGCTGAGGTCAAACTACCCTGTTAACTCTGCAACGTGTTTGCTAAAATCCTTTCATCATTAAAAAAATTCCCACAGTTAAGTCGGTGCAACTTTTTCTGTTTTCCCTGTCTTGTTTTGCCTCCGTCAATGAAGCGTTGTGAGATGGACAAAAGATGACGAGGACGACTAAGCCGCCGCCTAGCGGAGCATAACAGTGGCTGCAGTCAAGCCGGGACAACTCTTTGTGCGGCCGATGCCACAGGCTCTGCTTCATCCCGCACGTGCGCCACCCAGCAGCCCGCGCGTGAGTGATGCGAGGTGGGCGCACGCGGCCCATACCCTAGCAACACAATGTTGTGTGCGGAGCTACAAAAACACTCAAAGGTAAATATCTAAACATAGAATCTGTGGGAAATGATTTTTAGGGGGTACAGTATTTCTTTTTAAAAGGTCAGAGGTTGGAGTGGGTGGGTTGCACGTATATATAGATAAGTGTGTCTGCATGTGTGTTCTCGCGTTTGAGATTGCGTTTGTTTGTAAAAACACAACATAAGATTGATAGCTCTTGCCCTCCCCACTCTCTAAATCCAGGAATAATCAGTCTGTCGGGCAGATGGGCTTCAGACCAGATTGTATTATTGTATTTCCATTATCTTATCTATCATCTATCTTCCAGCTTTCATCTCCATCCACTACCTTACAGTGATTGGCGATCTATATTGCTTTACGATTCAGTTTCAGGAAAAACATCTTGCAAGTAGGACTGCACTTCATATTGTAGTTGAATGGACTAGTAACTCTTACACAAAATAATGTTCTGGGAGTTATCGACATTTGTTTTCGTGTCAAAAATATTTAGTGTGTCAATTGGATGGATGATCTAGTCCACCTTCTTCTCAAGACTGGACGCTTCGTGCGAAAGTTGAGAAAAGTTTACGAATGATTCATCCGTGATGCAATTTTTTTACAGACTACTTGACAGGCCACGTTGTATGGATTCATAAAAAGAAATATTAACAGCAACAGTTAGATTGTGGGTGAAAATGAATTTTTTTTCAAATCGTCTACATCCTACAAGACTGTGACCCAAGCCACATTGCCAGAGAAAGTATTTTATTTGCTTCAGAAAGGAGTTAGAGACTTTTTTCTAGCGAACATCTTAGCCGTCTGGAAACTTTCTCCGCTGTCATTATTCTTCTGAGACCATCAAAAGAAAGAATTCTCTTTATTTCGCTTGTTTTGCAAAATATTACAAGAATTTCTGACATTTAAGCACCTGGAATATTGGTGGAGCTACATTTTAACCATTTGGTTAATAACTTTTGCTATCCTGTTTAGTGATTGAATCAAACATGGAACCTTTCAATAATGTCAAGATTCAATAAAATAAGGCATAAAGGACGGATTTGTCTATTCGTATATATATTTTTTTTCTCTGGACTTTAATTAGCTTGACCCAGTAATTACCGCACACACATCAAGGGGCATGCCACGCAAAAGTAATTGGACAACCTGAGTCCACCCGCTCTAACGCCCTAGTTCTTTAAAATGTTTTTCTCCTTCTAATTTTGTTAATAGTGCTGTTGTTGGCTTCCACCTCCGATTGATTTTATTGACGCTTTTTAGTGGTTGAAAAGTTGTCGTTATCAACAAAGTCGGATGCCGAAATCGTTCGCTTTTCTTTTAATTGTATTGATCTGATTGATGAACTCATGATTGATGAACTCATGGGTCCAATCAACAATTAGTCACTATTTCATAGAGGCCATTGACACATGTCGTGTTATTCACATACGCAGTGTCGATAATCGATTCTATCGTGAACTTTGTTCAATACTCAGTTAGAGTTTCTGTAGAAAACAAAATACTCTCCGAGTTGCGATCATTGCTTATGGATGTTTTATGCACAAGGCAAGGTGGGGTTAATGAGCTGTCGCTCATTTTGGTGTTTTTACAGAGAAAACAGATCACTTGTCGTTAACTGTGAGTGTTGGCAGACGTTATCTTGGCAAGGTCTTCCCTTCTAGCGCCTGCTGCAGCTGTCCGCGTGCTGCACGTGTAGACACTGCAGTCGCTTCCATTGATTGACTGCTGCAGTGCTTCCTTCACAGAAACCAAAGCCTTGTCTTAGCAGCATCGGAACGTTGAGGTATCTCTTGATGTTCTGATGATGATGATGATGATGATGATGATGATGATGATGATGATGATGATGATGATGATGATGATGATGTATTATTGTTAATATATATATATTATCGCCCACCGTGTATGTTTTAAACATTTTTCGTGTGTTAAATATGGCCAACGGTATTAAGAGAAGGTTTCAGGCTGTGCTCAGAGTTATTCGCAGACTTTTCTCATTCACGAAAGCTCCTCGCTCTTAGTCCCCGCGTGTACTCAGACTGACTCTACTTGCGTTGCTTTTACCGTGAAAGTAACCATGGTGATGCAAAAACTGAGAGGATTTCAGATAAAACCGAACGTCCGAGAAGCCTCTACCTTCCTCTCAAAACAATGTCATTGATTTACCCTTCCTTTTCTCCTCACCTGGACAAAGAATGGGAATGATAGTGGGAGGGGAGTGTGGTCAGGAAACGACATCAGAACGTTTTAAAGAACGGTGAGTTTAAAAAGCACAGTTTTGTTTGATGCCGGACTTTTTCTATTTGTGTTGCAGATTTGTGCTGGGACGGATGCTTTAATTGAGTTCCCGGACTATGGAGAATGAAATTTGATAAATGTTTAAACTGATGTTGATGAAAGTTAAGCTTTATAGCGTGATCTCTCGTCCATTGAGGCAAGGACACAGCGCTTTTAATGTCGTAATAAAATCATACAACAAACACAAAGACACAGGTATAGAGAATACCTGATGTCATTATCTACCCATATATCTTATACTTACTACTATTTGTTGATATGATGTAGAGCAGACCTGGGCAAACGCCGGCCCGCGGGCCGGATCCGGCCCGCCTCCTGTCTCTGACCGGCCCGCCCGCTGGCAGCCCACCAGTAAATATACTATATATACAGTATTGGATAAAACTGAGTTAACTATATTAGTCCGGCCCTCTAGTCCATCCCAGTTTCTCATCCGGCCCCTTGGGAAAATTAATTGCCCACCCCTGATGTAGAGTAATATATGATAGTAACTCAATTTGGGATGGACGTAACACTTTAAAAATGGTGGTGGTTGGGTGTTGGATAAAAAAAAATAACGCCCGGGAAATGTATCCAAACTCTTCATTCACCCTTGATTCGATTCTTTCGTCCGGATCAACACAGTTTCAATGCGTGCGTGCGCTTGTGTGTGTGTGTGTTTTTGTTTTTGTTTTTGTTTTTGTTTTGGCACCACGTCCAAGAATTTGTCTTCTGTCGCATGAACTTCCCACTGCGTGCGATGAAGCATTTATTTTCATTTATTGGCAGAGCGGCCACCAATTTCAAAAAATTAATCTTTCCCTCTGCCGTCTTTCCACTTGCATGCTTGTGGGTGTGTTTGTGTATGCGTGTGCGTGGGTGCGCACGCTAATGATATTAGCTGAAGAATGTGATAATCTGTAATGGGCACTTCACACGCAGCATCAATCACTCGTTGGCATCACCATTATGCCCACTAAAAGGATATCCTTGTAGAGCCCTCGTCTTGCTAACGGAAACCGTTCTAAGGTGCAGTGGTCACTTTTCAATCAAAGTTCGATGTTGAAAGTCAGCTCGTGACACAATGGAAATTCTCCTCTTTAACAGTGACAAGTGTCATGTTTACAGCCAGTAAACAAAGCAAGATGTTTCTTTAGTATTCATTTTGGTGATTAGGATGCGACACAGCTGCAGTAACCACCTTCTTGATTTTTTTTTTTTGTAAGCCAAGCAGATGCAAAGTGATGTATTGTCATTGAGCATGTTAAAAATGTGAAACAATTCACGTTGAATAAAAAACAAATCCTATGAAGTGGAAGAAAAGCAAACAAGAAGTACAGAAACATTTTAAAAACTTCTTTTCGTTCGTCTATTGCATAACTAAAAAAAAAAATTGTAAAACGGGGACGTGAGGTTGAGGGAGCAAATCTCATTTAAGATCTGATTAAGTAATCTCCCTTTCTCGTAAGGAATTCATGGTGTGACTTTTTAGAACAGTCTTCTCAGAATATTCCTGAATACATTCTAAAAAGCAGAAGATATTGAAAAATCCAATATGTTTGGCAAAAATTTTAAATTCGATGCGATGACGTAACCCTTGATTACCAGGACATACAGTGGTACCTCGGCACTCGATCACAATTCATTTTGAAATGCCTGTCGGGTGCTCATAAGTAGGCACACGTATGTCTTCATACTAGGCAAGCTTTTTTTAAGTTCAGTTTTTAATTCAGGTTTAGCTGTTTTCCTCTTTTATTCGCTTTTATCACTAGAAATGTTCTTGGGCACCGTGATAACCGTAAGGTATACATGTGTGTGTGTAACACGAGATAAGCGGGTGTGCGTGGCGTCTTATGTAGGTTTTAGGTGGATGGTCGAGAGCTGAGCAAGTGCTCAAACACCAGAACAGAATTTTCTCGACAATATCAGTCGTAGGACCGAAATGTTCCAGCACGGAGCAGTTTGAGTGCCCAGGTACCACTGTATTACCTGCATCTCTTCTTAATTCTCTTTTTGTCTTTATATCCCTCTCAGTCTCAGTTTTCCCACTTTCCCTGGCTGTCTTTAATAAATTTATCAAATGTGTATAGAGTTGTCAAAATGTTTTGTATCCTTTTTTTGTTTGTTTGTTTCTATTGTTGTCCCTTCAGTTAGAATATTCATATGAATCAGCTCCCCCTCTTAGACACCTCCGCAAGGAAAGGATTCTTGATGGACGTTTTTTTACTTTCGAACTCTCAGGTTTAGTTCGGTTTACTTCTAAGTATATACTTTTCCCCCTGTTAGTAGCGATTGCAGGAGTTACAGTTCTTCAAATATTCACAATTTGTGTGTCTTTGATGTCAAAGAAGCAAAGCCAAGCCTCAGGCTTGAGAGCCTCATTACCATTACCTCATTACTTCTGATCCATTTCATTATAAGCCCGTTTAGTCTGAGAGCCTTTACGTGTCGGGTTTGGAATACTATGCGAAGAAATACTCCCATCCCGTCAACAACATTTTTGTCGGAAAAACAGAGTCTGCTTTATTATTTTGACACATCCGTTGATTGTATCCTACACATACAATACAGAAATAATTTCCAGCTGTTAGTCACGCTGTTGACACAACGGACACTTCTGCTGGTTGAAAGGATTCTCCAGGCCATGTGACTGTTCTCTCACTAACTAGTTTTTGAAAGAGGCGTGAGTGTCTATAAACGAAAGTGTATGTATTGAAGTCTTTGACAGACTATGCTCATACATGCACGCATACTTATCTTGACTGATACTAAATGCCGAGTGGCTATGTTGGTCTGCTGGGACTGGTCGTCAAGGAAACCAACTGGATAGTGGATGACGAAGTTTGTTTCTTAAGCCTGTCTTGGCCTCCGATGTACTCAAAGCTGATCTCATAGTTTGGGTTCTCCATCAAATCGATGTCGTTTACAAACCAAGGTTGTATATGAAATTTCCATTCACGGAAATCGATGAGTGATGGTCGCGAAAAGTTTCTCGAATTGTCTCCTACAAAAGACTTTAAACATTACAGGTTATGGAGGAAATGGGGGTTTGGACCCTTGAAGGATGCTGAATATTGTTTTCCAGAAACACTTCGCTCGTGGAGTTCTTGTACAGCACTTCAAGGACTAGAACGAGGTGCTTTCTTGTCAAATGCCTTTTTAAATTTGTAAAAGCGACCCTACTGGTCTTATAGATGTTTTTCTATCAGGATGCGACAGTTGAAACTCTGCCCAAATGGGTTCCTTCCTGTCTGGTATGAATCCAGTCTGTTTTCTTCCTCAGCGTGGTGCTGATACTGTTGTAGACTGTTTTCAGTAAGCTTGGGTGGATAATAAGTCTAAAAGGTTCTGCAGTTTAGCACTGTTTGATGTCCTTTATGGGAGAGGTTTAACGAGTGATTGCTTCCATTCCGTGTGACATTACTTGCGTACCCAGAGTCTTAGGCACAGTGAGAGCTGTTGATGCTTCTCTCTAACCCTCCTTGAGCAACTACTTTAGGACTGCGTTCATCTCACTCTCTACCTTTTCCTGAAGAATTTAAAGGTTCTAATGTTGGTTGCTTCTAGATTTCGTTGCTTTGAAAACACGTTGGAGTCTTTTCTTAACTGGGAGTTTCAGGTCGTTGCAATATTCAACACATTGGTTTATCAATGCAAGGCTTTCTGTGAGATAAATTGTTTTTGACTAAAGCAATGTGTTGGTAACGACCACGCACCTTAAAGCCAGACTTTAGGGGAGAATGGCTAAAAAATATGCTGCTCTAACCAAACCAGAATATGAAGTTGAGAGAAGAAAAATTAATTAGTACAAGAAATGTCTACTCATTACACCTAAGTGTAACAAGTCACTCATTAGCAAGAATGGTGCCGGTTCCCTGTTGTCAACAACAAAAAAATGAGATCATGCAGAATAACCTTGCTAATTTTTATGTCATGTGACCAAAAAAAAAAACAATACCACTCTACGCTAAAAGGTATTCTTCAGATGTTGTTTATATAGTTCCTTGTAATATGTTATACACTTATCTTTTTGAATGGACACAAAAGCAAAAAAAAAATTATTCGCTTTTGTAAGAACGGTACCGGTGGGACACTGTGCGACTGACAGAGTTCAGATGGCCTGGAAGTTTGGAGACATCAACTAACGAGAGCCATAAAAATCTAGCCCAGTGCAAAGGATACCAGACAGGAGCATGGCATGGGCTTCTTCGTATAAAGATATGTAGTCGGAGCCTTCATCACATGCACTCATATCTGATTTCAGTTCGGATCTCTGCTGGGCATTACATTTTCCCCATTATCCAAGTGTATTGTACTGGACACACACAAAAGACAACGAAGTAGAGGAGCTTTACCAATACCTAGAAAAGGTTATAAGGGCAGTACCAAAAAAGGCAACCTCATTTTACTAGGGGCTTAAAAGGCCAAGGTCGGCTCAGACGCCTTGGCTAAACCTATGACAGGATCCGCACACTAGAAGTAGCACAGAGCTATCGACTCACATAAGCCAACACCTTACATTCCCAGAAGACATCGAAGATAGCAACTTGCCACTTGCCAGATGGTTTGGTCCATAACAGAATCGACTTCATCCTGCCGCTTGGTCGATTCAAATCCAGCATCAGAGCAGCAAAGACGAGGACATATCTAAGAAATATTCTTGTCTTAACGAACCTGAAGCTAAAGATGAGGATGAAGTGCTCCTCAAACACCTCCCAAATTCACTTTTATTTGAATAGTTTTCAAGAACCAAGCGTTGTCGAAATCCTTACGTCAAAGATGGAGGTAAATTTGCCCTATTGAACTTGTTAGAATATGATGTCGACACCCTGGTTGTGGACATCAAGGGTGTAGTGCTGTCAACAGCTCACAAAGTGCGAGGGCGTGAAAGGGAGAAGAAACAACCTTGGGTTACAAACAACATTCTAAATCTCTATGTTCAAAAGAAAGATTTGGAGAGAGAAAGAAAAAAGAACCAAGAAGCAACTTCCAATTTTAAATAGGTCAAGAAATGTCGTTTTCCTGGACAAAGGCTTTAATTATAGTCCTGGCATGTGTGGGTGTGCAGACCAAAGGAAATGACAACTTTTAATACTTTATTTCCGAAAAGGAACAAATTCTAGAAAAAGAAATGCACAATATCTCAAAATGGTAAAAAGAAATTATATCGGCCAGACCAGTGGTCTCCCTCCTACTGCGTCGCGTCCTGTCTGCCTTCCACCCACAAGCTATCCCAGAGGCCCACACAACGCCAAGAGGGCGTAAGAAGACATGTAGCAGAGAATGCTGGGAATGTCTTCTTTAAGACTAGCTGCGCAAAAAAGCTGTTGTCATGATGGATTCTGCTGGAGCACGGTCAATCCTGCGTACGTGCGTACGTGCTTGTTTGGATAGAAACCTCCAAGGGGAAATAATTTGCCTTACCGTGTCAGGCTTCTTATATCCTGTGAGCCAGCGAGGACACAGTGGGAAGAATAGTCGGGGGAAGGGGGTAGAGGTGTACATGTGACCTTAGACAGGCAACATCACGTGACCATTCACACGTAGACCCGAGTGATCTGTTTTTGATGACATCTAACTTTCCTGAAAAACGTATTCTCTTGTTTGTCAGGAGACATGAAGTAGTAGGTAGTGCTCATAATTAAAAGGTTAAAGGCCAAAACTCACCTGGGCCTATACCTGGTAACAAGCACAGTATGACTCAAGTCGGCTGCATTATTTAGTAAGTTCTTAGGTACATAATAAAAAGCAAAAAGATAAGTATGTAGACAGATAGAAATGTTTTAAATCCTGATTTCAAATGTAACAAGCCTTTTTTTAGATTAACGAGTTTCCAAATTATGAATTTTTTAATAATTTAATGTTGGATTAATGTTCTGCTTGAAACTGAAAAGGAATAAAACACTGATTTTTAAAGGCCAGTACATTGACACATAAGTACTATACCCTTGGAAATCATCCTCGTGCAGCACTATTTAACACAGTAAATTGCGCAATTTTTTTTTAAGAAACTAGATGCTAAAAAAGGATTGGAAATATCAAAATTTGAATTGAAAGCTTTTTCACTACTCTAACCCGTTGTACCTACCTACGCCAGCATTCACAAATAAAAATTCATTATGAAATGAAGTAGCCCTGAATCTTGCTCGCCGAAAGTAGTCCGCTGGGAGAACACATTTGCACCTGATACTTGGAGATTCCTCACAAATCTTTAGATGAGCCTATGAATAATGACTTCTGTAGTCAGCTGGGGGCCGGGGATTGGCTGTCTGGAGGGAGGAACACTTTGTCGATATAAGATGGCGCCTGGATCCATGGTTAATCTTCCCAGACTGTTTCAGCGTCTCTCGTGGACGTCCTGCACATCTGAGTTACCTTACCTTGGCCAACTACGTTTTATCTATCCACTGATTTCAACACACATTAAATCGTTCATTTACAATCCCAAAAATCACACATAGAAATATTATAAAATAAGAAACGAATAGGTTTACAAATGTTTTCTTGGCTAGGCAAGGAATTACTTCTTGAAGGTTGAGTCCTAAAAGAGTCAGACGATGTAATTGTTTTTATGCCTTTTACAAATATTTTTTCTCAGGTTAACGGCATATCGTTCAGCCCATACAAATTCAAAATAATGTAACTGAATCATGGGCCTCTAGCAGCATGTAACAGAATCCCGAAATAACACATTCAGCATTGCTTAAGTTTTGATTTTAGTTTTTGTCGTGTAATATTTTTATTACAATAACCTCGTAATAATATTCTGTTTGCCTCGTGATCCTTGCCCTTCATGTTGCGATTATGTTGCAAAAATGTCCTTGGTTTCAATAATTAACATTTCCTTTCGATGCCCCAGCAATACATCAAGCATTTCAAGCTTTTAAGTTATTTGTTTGAAGATGCGTTCATCTGTTCTACGTTCATTACGTCTTACTTTTGTTATCATGTGGAAAAGTAATAGGCACATCAACCTTGTCTGTAATTTTCCAGAGATTCGCAAGATTTTCAAACGTCAATATGCATGTTGCCCACGCAGTAAAATACAATTTATCTGTTGGAAGAAAAAAGTTTTGCATTGTAATATCCTTCTTGTATTGTAATACCATGTCCGCTATGGACGGAACAAAGCATCTTTACTTAATGCCGCCCTTTTGTATTGTAATATCATTTTCTCAAACTAATCGCAGTAAACAGCAATAATTTCAAAGAAGTTTTCTTTCCGTTAAGATTTCTCTCCTATTTCGTGGGGAGAACATGGATCTTACCTTTTTTCCTTGCGATCAATCACGATTTTATAGACAGTAGTTTTGGAGGAGCGGCGGCAAGCACATCTGGCATGAGAAGGTCTGTGTGTACAGTTTCGATAGTCCTCACTTCAAACAACCAGAATAAATTCTTTGAAGGAGTAAAAAGCTTCTTTTTTTGTAAATCTGAATTTCACGGTCATTTTTATGATTAAGGAATATTAAAAAAAATTAGGTATTCAAGGCTTGGAAAAAAATCAAAGCTGAGGATGTTAGAAAAGTTCGTAGTTTCTTCGCCAGCAGCCCCAGCGTTTCATACTTAGTGACCCGGCGGATGAAAAGAGCTTGAAAGCAGACGATAATACTTGAAAGTCGGCTCAGAGCGGACGACATCAAGAGAACTTGAAAGCAGACGATAAGGTTGAATCTTTTATCACACTGAGACAACGCATGTAGAGATTTGCGTCAGTAGCAAAAGAAAATATTAAAAATGAGCCTCGTCTGTGTGTGTATGCGTGTGTACGTGAGAGAGAGAGAGAGAGAGTGTGAGTGAGAGTTCGATCGCTTCTCTAATTGATATTTACAGATGTTAACGGCTTTTCCGACATTCCAGTGTTGGCTGTGGTGCTGCGACCGTGTGTTTGAGTGCAAACACAAATGCAATATTTTAAGTCTTTGTGCTTGAAGGGAATCGTTATCGGTCCAGCTATCCACGAGAGGTAGTCGCAATCCCACCGAGATAAAATTAAAGAAAATTCTCGTAAGTTCACATCTCACATAAATTCTGAAAACCAGACAAACGTAAGAGTGTTTCATTTGTGAATGAACTAAACATGCTTTATCCCTCACTTTGTCTCTCTCTCTCTCTTTACCCACACCCCTTCTCTCTCTCTCACACACACACACACTTAAAGTATCTTTTGTACATCTGGTGTCAAGTTAAATGGTTACAACCAATCTTGCAACTGTTTTCTTCATTCACTCCCAAGAGCCAGAACCAGTCTAATATACCAATGATGTGTGAGATACGTCTTTGAACCTTTGAACTTGGCTATAAATAATCGGTTTTTCGGATCTAATAGCATTGGCACCTCACAGGAAATTAATGTTTATTAAGCCAGCTAAAATAAAAGAGTTATTCGGCTATAACTTGCGGTCACACGACTTGGTACAAGCAGGTAAGTCAACATGACCTCCTCGTCGACAGAAGGATGTTGCTGGTTGCTTGGAAATAAATTTTGTTCTGTCGCAATTTTTTTATAAACAAGGTGAATGGGATAAAAATTGCAAAAAGTTATAAATGTTTAAACTTTGTCGATTCATCTTGGTGCAGACATTTTATTTCTATTTTTGTCTACCAACTCGTCCCGATACTCTGTGCAGCATTGTCTGCTTAGCCAAACTATCCACCGTTTTATTCTTTCGTTGATTCGTTACATTCTTGCGTGCTATATTTATCTTTTTAATGTATTACTTCGTGCTCCCGTACTTCTTTCCTTGCTTTATTCATATATCTAACCATTGCTTTGTCTGTCTATCGTATCTGGCGATGATGCTAACTTTGCGATGGTGTGTTGGGCGAGTATGCAGTCCACTAGTCGTCGATGATTTATTAGCACACTTTTTTCAATTTATCCATCAGATAAATACTACAAACAGGACAGTAAACACGCCTCCATGCAAAGCAAATGATGACCTATGGGCTAGAGCAGCGCAGTTCAAATCCGAACGAGCCCACACCGCCCTCACGAAACCTGACCCTGAGGTCATTGAGGGCTCTAACACCTTGCTTCATGACGACTGTAAGGTAGCGTGAGTACCTTTGCTAACATACACAACAACACCCCTCCCACACTCTCTCTTTCTATCCACAAAAATACATCCATTTCCAGCGCTCAAACTGCACCTTGCTCCCTACGCCACTCTACCCACACACATACACCCTCCTTCTCACCCATCTCCTCTGTAATTGTGATGGATCAGAAGGAAACTGTCACTTTCACACAATTTAAGAAAGAAAAAAAAAAGACTGATGGGTCTGGTGCTGGCAGCTTTCTGTCTGCGGAGATTTAAGCCACTACTTCCTGGAGATTGCACCTTGCACAACACATAACTACTCGTCGCGAGTTCTTGACAAATAGGAGGTTCACTGAGGTCAGATGGGCATTGTTTGTTGTCTGACCAGTCATCGTGTTTGAAACCTAATGTGTAAGTGAGCCTTCACAATCTCTTAATGACACATTTTAGTTATGTTTCTGTTCTGCCAGGTATTGTTGGCTGGGAATGCAGGGAGCGATGTTGCAGGTGTTCTGCCCCACTGAACTCTATGAACCTGACAGCTGCCCTCTCCAAACGCGTGATACGTCTGGCAAGGTGAAGGGCTTCGGTTCACTTCTCGGCCGCAATCACCGTTTGCACTCCGCAGGGAATGTGTGCAAGAACACACTTGTTTGGCGTCTACATCATCCTCAAAGCCAACCTCTACTCACAGACAAAAAAATATATTCTCTCTCTCTCGCTCTTTTCTCTCTCTTTCGCTTTTTTATCTCTCTCTCTCTCTTTCTCTCCTCTCTTCCTCTTTCTCAACACCGAATATTAGTATTCCCATAATGTGAGGCCGCGATGAAGCTTCTCCACACAGTTCACTGCTGGGCCATTTGATTAATGCACGCTAATTATCTCCCATTTTCGTGTGATTGTGCCTTCAGAAAAAAAAAGGTCCCCGGTTTTGTCGCTGGAGATGTGTACCACTTGATACAATATCAAAGCAGCGCTGGCCAACATGGCGACAAGCAGGCTTGTCTCCGCTTCCCGTGGCTCCATCAAGATGTCTGGCTTCTGACGTTTAGTCTTTAAAAGGTTCTGACAACTGCACTTCACCCATAACAGGCACAGCCCCGGAGAGAAATTTGCTTCTGTGTGTCAGAACCATCTTTCATAGCCGATGGAGATTTTTTTTGTTTATTTTCAATAGAAATAATTGTTGAAGCTGTTGTCAGACCTCTCGATTCGTTCCTGGGAGAGCAACCTAGCAATAAACCCACGCATGAGTGGCTTTGCGATTGGTTGTTGAGACGTGGAATAGAGAATAACCTTTAACTGCTGTTTACCGGGCTAATAATTAACTGAGTGAAAACAAAATCAGTGTAACAATGCTTAATAACACCGGCCCAATAATTAGAGGTATCTTTGTTTCAATATTATGTACTAAATACGACCGTTCTCCATGCACACGGGAGGATGTCCACCTAACAAGTGAAAGATTTTTATTCGGTCAGCTCTGTAGAACGATGTCATGAGCTTAACCAGTCGTGCATCTACATTGATATTCTAGAAAGAAATTTATATTAAAAATTCTTGTTAAATAATTATATATTTTTAGAATTTTTCTAGTGTACTTTGTACATTTTATCAGCTCACTGTGTAGGCTTCTTGTGTGTTTTGCGTTTATGTGGAATCAATAACGTGGCGATCTTAAGCCAGCCTCTCATTACATCCTGGGTCAACGTATCTCATCAATTTAGGGACGAACCATTTGACGATGCTCTCACAAATTCACCTTGTCCAAGCAGAAAAATGCTTATCCTCTGTCGGAAAACATCTCTTTGCCTGGATTCTCGGTATTGTCATCCATCAGATCTTTAGATAAGTGTTTTGCTTGAGAAGTCAACGGCACTTCCATCACAACCCAAAGGCACGAAATCCAACTTCTTCCCAATTGTTTCATCTCTCTTGCCAGATTCACGGCTGCTTGCAAACTCCATCTACCCTAGGTATTTTCTTTTTAATTCTATTTTTGCGAACGCTGTTTTTTCAGTTAGGGATCCGAAAAAGGATAATGCAAGATGTTTGTAAATAGTAAATATTTTGTTCCTTGCAATGTGGCTTTAATTAAATGTTAGCGTGACTTTTGTCATTGTGTTCGTCATTTCTACGGACACATCCTTTTTAGTTCTTTGAACATAATCTTTTAATGTCATGAACAGAAGGTGGATCTTCAATAAAATTATTCTCCTGACAAGCAGCAGCATGCAGGGTCAGATTAGCTTTGAAGGTTTAATCGATAACCTGAGATTTATTGATTAATAAAACAAATTACTCTTCCTCTCCATCCTCCATCTCATATCCTCTCCTCTTTTCGAGCATCTGACGCCGAGAAGTATCCATTAGGCCTACGATACTTTGGTCACAAGCTTTCAGATAAAACAAGATCAGGCGACAACAACGACTTTCTCGAATATTCATCGATTTGTGTTCGGATGATGAAAGTTTTGTTATTATTCTCTCTGTCATAAACCTGTTTATTTTTTTAATTCTCTTTTATTTGCTGGAAATGTGTTTACGTCCCGCAGAGCACTTGTTTTGATGCAAGGTCGTCACTTCTGCGGGAGGAAATGAAAAACAGGTTAATTCCCTTTATGATAACTTGCCGGCTACTTTTTTCTCTTGTTCTCTGTCTCTCCCTTTCCAGTCATCTGAATGATAAAGCTGGGAAATATCTTCCATGAAGTTCCTTTTTTTTTTCTTTTGTTTAGGCGATGGTCTTTTTCGCGTTGGACACTATCACAAAAGTTATGTAAATCCCCAAATGAAGGCAGCGCCCTGTAGTAAAAAAAGAAAAGAAAAAAGAAAGGATGCGGAAACAAACGATTAGGTAGCGGAAGTAATCCAGTCCAGGTAAAGACCAGGTCGCAGTAAACCGGTCACGCACCACTGCACTTAGTCGTCTGCACGTGCAATAACTTGTGCAGGGGATGTGGGTAGAGACAGAAATTTAGAATGCATGGTTGGCGGCAAAGAAAATGGATATCAATGAGGTGAATGGGGAAGCTGAAAGGGTTTTCGTTCATGGGTGTCTTATCGATCATGCATGGCTTCAGGAGATGAAATGACAAACTGTATGGACACAAACGTCTACTAAATATTTTGTTGTTGATAAGCTGGCAGAGTTTATATGCACAATCCGCGAGAGGACAACAGTGGCATAAATGCGGTGTTTGGAAATAGTCAAACGACGATAACGCCGATGACTGATGTTGCCCAGGGTTAGTCCCTTCATCTCATCTTGATGCGGTGTGAAGTGAGACCACGATCGTAACCTTGATCGCTCGATGTATAAAGAGAGATCACAACTATAATATTGGCCGCTCGGCGAAATAAAGTGTTGATTTGTGTCCGACCGGCTCCTGAATGACTTTCACTCCTCTCGGGGAGTACGATCTGTAGTGCAGTCGCTTCAGCTGGGTGTAGAGACTTAGCATGTCGATACAAAGCTTCTGAAATCTGAGTGATTATTTGACTGATAGGTGTAAAAACCCAGCTCAAGCGACTGCCCCCGGCTCCTGATCTTCAAGTTAACTCATGCTTCAGTGGTTGTTGCTCTTTAACTTGTCTCTGTAGTAAACTGGTGCAACGGTGAGCACCGGTCACCATTACAGTGAAGATTGGCTGTCCTGGGTTCAGATCTCATCTCGGACGAAAATAAGGTACTTAACTGTGGCGGACAAAGAATAAGGGATTGTTCTGACAGCCCCAGACCTCAACTATAAACTGATGTTTTTTTAATTAGATGATGCCAATTTTAGTTACTTGTCTATAGAAATCTTATTAGTTACAATCTACTAGTGTGCACCTACAAACGGCTGTCATCCTACACTATCTGAAAGAAGAAGGTGGCTAACCGATGTTGAACAGAGAGATCTGCTTTTAATGATGAGAGTGTGAAGGAGAAACATTGGCAAGAAGGGGACAGAAAAAATATCTTTCTTTTTTTTCAAGCATGCTTTATTTCTGTTTAATTCCTAAAAAGAATTCCGAAGCCATAATACTAAACGCATGAGATTCTATTCAAAAATAATAGAGACAAGTTCTTTTATAATTCTCCGTGTATTTTCCACAGATCTGTGTTTCTTGCCCCCTACCATCGGTCTTCTTTTTTAAAGAAGTATAAAACAACAGTTGAATTACATTTGTTATTGAATTACATACTTTTCAGTGAGCCTTACAGCCCCCGTAGAATCTGCTTCTGTCGCTTCTTCCTAATCTTACGTGCCTTTCATCTTTTTCTTATTTTTTAATTCTAAATTTTATACAAGAAGATTTTTCCTTTATCTTGCCATCATTTATAAAAGATGACTGTCTTTCGGGTTATTATCGCGTTGGTAACCTGACAGACCTCCAGCTCCGTTAACTGAGGTTTTGAGGAAGCTGTCAAACTTTATAAACAGGTGACCATGGGGAGGTCCTTTCTTCTTATATTCCCTCTGGTTTCTTTAAAACATTGGTACTGGTAAAACGCTTTACATTCGTGTTCTGTTAACTTCTTGTATCTAATTTTCATATACAAGTGGCTATCGACTTGTCTTTTATAAGGCTATCGGTTACCTGCAACAGCCATCTTAAGCACAATTTTTTTTTTCAGTTTGTATTGGCATACATTGTTAATCTAGCCTAAACTGTAACTATATTATTGTCTTGAATACCGCTCTTAATAGCAACTTCGCAGTCTGGACTCCTAGCAACCAAGGTGTAGTCGTGGGTAAGGACGAGTCGCCTTTATTGAATTTCTGTATAGAAACCTATACCTGTCTTTGATTTTTGACTTGATTGTGTGCTCTTTTGATTGTCTGATATGCTAATTAATTTTTTTTTATTCTTCTTCTTTTAATTGATTGATTAATTTATTTCTCTTTTTATTTTTCTTCCTCCTTCTTTCTACGCCTTCCTTTTCTTCTCTCCCTTCTTCTTTTTTATCTTCTCAAGCTCGAAAAGACATGAGCATCTTTTGTCAGCTGCACGTGACAGAAGCAAAGCCCATTGCATCATTTTTTTAAACTGCAGAGCTGTTTCTGGTTTTCCAATTTTTATACGTGTTGTTGTCTGTGGTTTCTTGTCTGGACAATCTACCTCTACCCTTTCACAACTTTTTTCCAGTTTATTTTTATTGACTTTACATGCCTCCTTTCTTCCTATCGAGGCTGGTACTCCACTGGTCCAATATTTCAAATAGGTTTTCTTCATCACGTTTTTTGCCATTTACAAAAAGTTTAGAAAATTTTTTTTTAAATTCTTAGCCAACTTTGTATTATTTAAGCATCGTAATCTCAACATGCTAACCTTTATCCTTTTTATCTTTACATCTCATGGTTAAAATAACTTGCGATCGTCGATATGAAATTAAACTAGGGTTACCTCTCCAAATCGGAAGTAATTTTCTCATGTTATTAAAAAAAATCAAGCCCAGACCTAGAATCCCCACATATACAGGCTGGAACTGTAGCAGTATTCTAGAGGTAAAGCCACCTCTGGAGCATTCAGATATTTTAGGCCTCTAGCGATTACCCTCTAGACTGCATTTGAAAGAGATAATTAATGATATTCAATGGTATACTATCAAGTAAAGGGTCGTTAATTTTGTTGTACAGATGGATGAATGCATTGTATGTGAGAGAGAAAGAAGAATGAGCAGATAGTGTGTATGTAAATGGACTTTGTGGCAAATAAAAACCTTATGCAGATAATGAGCTGTTGTGGTGATGGTAGATAAGAAATTGTGTACGGGTGTAAAGACCTGAGGACTTCTATACTACCTGGTTCAGAAGTGCAAGGCCAGTTAAACGATTCTCTAATGAGGAATAAAATGACTACACTGTTCACAGCGGTTAAAGAGAAGAGTGCGCACATACATAAATAGCTAAAATTCTACACTAGAGGAACAAGTTCCAATGCTCACAGTTCCCATTGGTCAATAGATGCTGAGTTCCAAATCAATATCATACAAGCAGAGGTGAGCATTCACCACGAAATAAAAAGTAATCAGCTGGCATGGCAACAGAAACCCTAGTGTCCGAACAAAGCGAAGACAGGAAACCCATGAAAACCAGTAAACAAGCAGGAAAATCATCCCTGACATGTTTGGACATGGTGATCCTATAATTGTTGTTCTCTGTCTCCGTACATCCCTAACCCCTTCCCATAACTGTTATTTTACAAGGAGCGGGCACTTTGTCTTCGGAATCATCGCTTCCAGCGCCGACCACTGTGAACATTGCTGATGACCTTTAAGCTGGATATGCAATTCGATTTTTACTGCTTCTTGTCCTTTTTTGTGCTTTTTTTATAGTAATTTGATTTTTTTCTGTAACACTATTCTTCTAAGAAAAGTCTTCATCGATGTGGGTAAAACTGCGAAGTATTTTGTTCACAACCTTCATCGACTGGTCCATTCTGTTGTTCATATTCATAGTTTTGGCTACACATGTAAGAATATTTCTGGGGTTGTGAGGACAGGAAGCTGTCTGTCGATGTTAGGAAAACTTTCTCTGCAGTTAATTCTCCAGGACCTGAATAGGTGGTAACTTGGCACAAAATGTCTACCTCACATCCCTCCAGTTACTTTCCGGTGCTTCTCCTCTTGAATGTCCCACTAGATAGTGCTGGCCCCGCCATCGTTTGCCCAATGTACCGTCCTCCGACTTCATATTATCTGGGCACAATGGCGCTCTTGAGGAGGGCTAAGGACCCTCCGTGCCTAGACAATCAGGCTCCTCTCTAAGTTCGGACTGACAAAAGCCGCCACACACTAGTGGCCATAGTACTGAGGGAAAAAAACTGACCGAAACGGACGCAAGTAGCTTTGTAATCAGATTTACCCAAGCACGGACAGTAATGGAGAATGTTTGTAAGACGAAGTTAATGTTTTTTTCTATCGACAGTTCGACCTAGAAAACGGCACCTAAGTCACTTGAGATGAAAAAAAAATGAAAAAGGAGATCTCGATGAAACCTGTGCTGGGTGGGGAGGGGGGTAGGGGGTCTCAATAACTTGAGCGATGACAACGATGGTGAGAACTAATACAGAATGGTACACCAATACAATGGGAAGATTTTGCATGCTCACGTAAAATTGTGCTCTCTTTGTAAACGCCACAACCATGTACGTATAAAATATATGGTTGTTAACCTCCGTGCGCACGGAACTGTGTAGGATCTTTAATAAGAAAAAAATGTAATAAGAGCTTCAGTCTGTTACAAGTTATAGGGCTTTTGCCCACAACACGTTTTAAAGTGGGAAGAATGTCATTGTTATTACTATCATTATTATTATCATCTTCATTATTCACTTTAATCACATTGATACTTTTGCAGGGGTTGTGGTAAGGTGGGCACACAAAGAAAAATTTATGAACGACTGAACATCTTGTGCATGGTGCTATGATCAGCTGACTTACCTTCCGGGATGGAATTTTGTAATATAACAACAACAACAACAACAACAACAACAGTGAAGAAGCCTCAGCCATATTTAGCCTTGTGGTCTGAGAAGGACATTAGAAACTAAAATAGACAACATGTGAACAAAGTATCGACTTTTTCTCCTACATTTATAAAAGTTTTGTGCTATAATTGAACTCGTGTCTCGTGACATGTGCTGGAAATAGACTTCTACGGCATGATAATATCAGCTATCAGGACCCTATGGCTTAATTCACTGGTTGTTGTAAGATATGAAAGACTATTGGAATTTGGCCAGCATGGTTAGCAGGAGGTATAACAGAAGGAACTTTTCAAGAAACATTTCTATGCAATCCCGTATTGGCAGCTGTTTGTTTGCGAGGAAACAAATAAAAAGCTCTTTCATCTTGGAGCGTATATCTGACGTCACTTGACGATGCTTGACGTCATAGAATGACGTGGGCTATGACGTGTTTTATCTCATTCTCAAGATATGTGCGCCATTGTTGAGCGTTGATGCTTCGTTGCCAGCAAGGGGTGGCCTAAATCGAGTGGAAATGTGTATTCACAATTATTTTAGACCTTGCCATTCACAGTTGTCTACAAACCGAAAGTTCATGTCGCCCCAAGAAAGACGCTTGCGACCTTGGTAAGCTATTTGCATATCTTAACACAGACGATATAACCTAGAGCGTGTGTCTGTTCTCTGAGATTATTTTTCCGATTTCTCTGTCTTGTTTGTGTTTACAGCCATTGCACAACCCTGTCGCCTAAAAATAAATTGAATCCTATGCTAGAACTACTTCCGGTGTAGCGTAGTGCCCTATTCATATACCAAATACATCTGAACTGTAGCTAGAGCAAATGCAATAGTAAGTTTGGTTATTAATAATAATAATAATAATAATAATAATAATAATAATAATAATAATGTACAAAATTTGTAAAGCGCATACTCACACTCCGAAGTACCATGCTCATAGCGCTTAGAAACAATAATGAACCATTAACAGAATTACGAGGGACAGGAAAACGAATAAATAACATCCAAACTACAAAAGAATCAACAACCATACTAAACGAAGAATAAAATCAAATACAGAAAACACAAAGAGGGACCAAAAACCAAGAGCTGGAATTAACATGATATTGCAAAAAGAAGGGAGTGAAAAAGGACTAGAATTATGGGAAAGGTGTCTTCATGCTAAAATCGTGAAAATTGTGAAACACTCAGTTCTGTGTCCACCTTTTCGTCGGTGTGCAACATCAACCTGATTTTGCAGGCAATGCCTAGAGATGTGGCGGCATACATTTGCTCCCTTTTGCTCTCGCTAGCCTTCTGCGCCGGTCTTTCTAAGCAGCAGCAGCAGCCGCAAGCTCCGCTACTCAGCGCCAACTCCAGTTCAGCTGTAGACAAGTCGAGAGTGAATCAAACAAGTGAGTACAAGGGGCGTGACGGTCGAGGGTGTTTCAAGTTCAGGCTGCCAATAAAGCCGCAGTCTTTTCTAAATGATTGATTGATTAAAGTAGATGCAAATCATTATGTAAAAACTAATACTCCTAATCAGTATGTGGTCCCAGTTCTCCTAATGATTAATCTTAACGTACCCATGTAGAATCCTGATGTTGACCAAAGGGGAAGCTCACTGAGTTTCAATATCCACAAGAGAAGTGGACAATAATTTAAAGAAATGTGATGACTTCAGAGAAGTTCCCTTAGTAAAGGATGATCCCCGAGGATAGAATGACAAAGACAAGCTTAAGAAAATCATCAAAACAACACCGAAGGTTTATGAGATTAGGAGAAAATTGACCGGTAGTGTTATCAAAAGTTGATCGACAAAGCAGCGACAGCTCAACAAGGACTCACTCAAACTAGATGATAAACAGGTGCAAACGAAATAAAAGTTTAGATACCTGGAACCTTGATTTGAGTTGTCAGTATTCCCAGTAGAGAAGACACCTAATCGATGTCCAGGAGCCACTTTTTGCCATGATGAGTGAACCACAGTACCCTACATTGTGCTGACGTAAAGATTGTCCATTAAAGAAATTTTGGAGTGTTTTTATTGTCTGATTGGACAAAATAGTAACACTCTTGACAACAGCAGACATGATTGTACATGTTATGAATGTATGCAGGACATAACCACAAATGAAGGTCACGAAAGAATTGTCACTCGTGCAAAGCTGTGTATACGATACGTGATTCATGTCTGGAGCCAGCGCACTAATACCCGAGTTTCAAAACAGACTTCCACCAATTAAATCAACAGCTGACCGGGTACCTCGCGAGAGAGAAAGAGAGTGCGCCATTTAGACCAGGCCCTCACGAACACCAGACCCTTAGAAAAGTGCGATTTCACGACGAAAGGGTAACAAAGTTCAAAATCTGAGACAGATTTATCTTACAAGTTGCAACATGGCGGCTAGTGGGCTTTCAGCAGAGCCAGTCAATACGTTAGTTTGGATCAGAGTGTGGCTAGACAGCTGAACGTGTCACATTTGTTAAAATCTCCCATTTTCTTGTATGTCCAGCAGCAGCAACCCCGGTGGTGCAAGGTCCTGCTAAGGTGCAGGTGGGCTCAGCAGCAATCGTTACGTGCAGCGTCAATGTGTCCATGGAACTCCATGAGGACTACCACGTCAGGTGGGACACCACGTCCCTCAAGACTTCTATTTTTGAGGTTAGCGTGCTCACCAACCTGGGGACTTAATCTTGATTAGTCGGTAATACGAGAAACAGATTGCTGTATATTTATAGTTTCTCGTCTTTGGGATTCGTATTTCCTATTTATCTCTCTATAGATCTATTCATCTACCCCCAGCAGCGGCAATGTAGTTGGTCGTTTGGGAGAATGTGCATGGTGTGTGTGTGTGTGTTTGCCCCCTTCCCCTATCTCTCTTGTTGTAATTCATTTGTTTAAAGTGGAAATTTTACTTCAGGAAAAGTAACAAAACCAAAACATACCTCACCTTTAAATAAGCAGAAACCAGACCACATAATTTAAACGCTAAAAATCGCTTTCTATTGGCAAATATATTATTCTTATACTAGCCTGGTAAGATGTCTCTGCATATGAGTACAACTTTGTCTAAATCCGCGATAGTTAAAAGCAGAAAAAATTATGACAAAATTACAAATGTTGATTTATCATAATTAATTAACAGTGAAGTTAATCAGCAAGAGCCCCCATTAAGATTATGTTATTCTTCCTGAGACACGGCTGGTTTCTTTTTTTTCAACTAGTACGCGTTGCCATCATTGACATATATTGGATGCTAATGACTAACATGCATTTCACAACCTAGGATGAGGTTGTCAATGGTTGTCCTCCGTTTCTTATCTAGGCAAATAGCACCAGGACTGCCACTGGCTACCTCCTGGTTCTAACGATTCATAGTGCAGCTGTGGGAGACCTTTTCGACAAACCTGTACTCCTCTGTATCAACGAAGGTCCATTAGACAAGGTGAACGCTTCTTGGACGCCACAAGCAATAGGTATCATCTTGATTAAGGAGAATTAACAAACTATCTGTACTCGAGTAGAACAGAAAAACAAATACCTGTCAATGTTCAATGTAGTAATATAGGGCCACATTACAGCTCGCACCACATGTACCGAAAATGAAATTTCCTCACCGGTAGACAATGCAGTTGTGTCAAAAATTGTTTTTGATGTTTATTTATAAATCTTTATCTATTTTCTTCAAATTTTTTCCTCCTCGTCTTGTTTTTATTTCTTCCTCCTCTCTGTAACAGTTTCACTCGGCTTCATTCTCGCATTTTTTCCCCTTCTCTTTCTTTCCCTCTCTTCTACCTCATATTTCTCTCTCCTCAGCAATCGTCGTTGAATAATCAATCAATCCCCATTGTGCTTACGAGATGAATGAAGTGAGCATTGTGTATATTTGACCTGAGTATATAGGTCTACAGTCCCGAAAAAGAAAACGATGATGATGAAATTTACTATTCCAGCTAAGCTAAAGACGATGAAGCACTTTCCGTACATCCTTCTTTACATACTTTAAAGTTTAAAAACCTTAGCATTTTTATTTGTCTGGCATTGTACTTATTTACAAGGAACAAAGCTACTTATAAAAAAGTGTGTAGTTTTCTTTAAAATGCTGAAAGGCTTTAGATTATATTTTTTTTGTATAGTTATATACTTTATACTTTTTTATACTTTTATATGCTTTTTTGGATCATGTAATTTAAATCTTTTGCACCACCGCAGTCTAAATGGTTTTGAAGTCTTTGGTTGTGTTATGATATGTTATTTCATTTTGTAGTTGTTTACACTCATAAGGCCCTTCTTCTTTCTCGTTCAATAATTCTCATTATGCCACCTTACTTGTACAAGAAGATGGCCTAGTCAATCAAAATAAGTATTTGTTGTAATGTTTTTATTCTCTCTATCGCTCCTTCGTTCTCCTAAGATTTTGGATGCATTTGTTTCATTCGTTCACCTTCTTACATCGTCCCAGCACCTCCTCAGATGCCTGTCATCGCTGGACCAAAGAGTCTACAGAAGAACACCAACATCACTGCCGCTTGCAGCACCAGAGGCGCGCTGGGAATGAAACCGGATGTGACGTGGTTAGATGTTGGTAACAACAACGTGACTGCATATGAAACAAGTGGTGTGCTGACAAATGTGACGATAGAGAAGATACCTTACTGGAACGTTACAGCCTTTCTGCAACCAGCCCTCGACGGTGTCGTGGGCAATAAAACATATGTGTGTCAGGTGACTCACTCGGAGACAGAATCCGTCTTCAAAAAAGAGTACACGTTTGAGGTTAGGGACGACGTGTCGAATGGGACGAGTTCGGGGGATGTGTCAAATGGGACGGCAGACACGAAGAACTCGGGTAAACCTCTTGCAGTTATAATAGGTTTCTCTGTCTCTCTTTCTGTGTGTGTGTGTTTTGATATCTGTAGGTGTGTAGATATATGTGGTATACGTATCGTGATGCAGCTCTGATGATGAAGGTTGTGGACCAGTAAATTCTCTGCTTCTTGACCAGTAGATCGTCAAACATTTTAACGATGATTAACTGACTACTAGCATTCATTCATTTATTTATTTTAGTGCACACTGACCGTCAAGGGTATTGTTACAGTTACCTGCACTTTTATCTTAGTCAGAATGTGTACTTTGAATGCATTGTGTTTAATATTTGAACTTAGGAAATTTTCTTTGATAGGTCTTTATTTTGATTTAGCACTTGGAAAGCTCAGGGTGGAATAAAGATAATATCATCTTAATTTTTTTTATTTTATCGTCATAGACTGTAAGCCATAAATAATTATGGATGCAACCTTTTCGGCTTTAGTTGCTAAGACGCACTATTTATGTTGTGTTTAGTAAACGTGACGTTAATGTGCGATTGTATAGGTCTTTGCTTTTGCTTTGTTTTTCTTAATTTAATTTTGTTTCCTTTAAAATCTTTCACTATCACGCATGTTTACTTGTTCATTCTATTGTTTCTGTAGGCGTGAGTTTATTTGTTCCCCCCCCTCCTCCATCATTTTAAAAAGTCAAGTATTTGTAACTTCCCTTAACTTCTCATATCTGTACGTTCCACACCTTACAAGGCAGAATAGCATGGCTCTTTAGCTTTTCTGATTTTGTTTGGGGTTTTCAATTATTATGTGGCAGTCGTTTGCACTATCTTCTATGATGCGATGGTGTACTGTAAACCATGCTCTCGCAACTCCCGTTTCTTTTCAATACGAACGTCGAAGATTTGTCAGTTACAAAATGTTTTTTTCCAAATATAGATATTTTCGTTATCCCTATCACATTTACTATACAATTTTACACTTTTCGAAAGCAGAAATAAAGCTGTAATGATTCAGTAACGCGGGCTCGTACAATAAGTTACCCTTGCTAAAAATTATAGCAAAGCCTCCAAACGTTAGACCCAACTTCTCGAATCATTAGTCAGGCTGTAAGTGCACCTGAAGGTGTATGGAAAGAATAAGGCTCCAGGATGGAGAAAGTATGGTTTACAGTCAAACATCGTATCTTTGCAGGTCGGGGTGAGGGTGCTAGAGAATTTACCGAGGGCTTATCTTGGTTACTTCGCCGCGTAAAGCGGACACCCGGCAGTGAAGATGACCCCACGGATGACAATAACGATTTGTCTTCGCATGCCAACGAGACTTTTAGTGAGCCCCTCCAGTTGATCTAGATACGTTCACTTTACTGAATAAACTTTTCTGAGAAAATACTCCCCTTATTTTTCTTTAGGTTCCCCCCCCCACTTTTAATTTTCTGATTTTATTAACGAAGTTAACACGCAGTGTGGTGTATAAAGTTCTCTTTTCTTCAAATACGGAATACACTAAATACGTTGTATAATTTTTTTTTTTAAAAAGAACGATTCAAACGTATTTTTCTCTGAATTAGACCAATTGCTTATCTAATTTAAGTGCCCTTTCCATCGACCGGGAGTCTGTCTTGTTTCTGATGTCGATGGGTTGGGATCTGGCAGGTTTCTTTTTCTTACTTTTGATTTTATGTTTCTGTTGATGTGTGAATGTCTTATGACGAAGTAACAGACTCTATAGTAGATAATGCTGGTGGTGTTGATTGTGATGATCAGCTACGATTTTGGTCCTTTTAGTCCTTTAGTCCTTTAATTTATAACTGTTACGCGCTTTGCAAACGATTAACTCTTACGAAGACCTTTTTTGTTCCAAATTTTTTTCAGTTTTTCTTTGTTTTTATTCTGTTATCCCTTTGTTGTTTGATTTACACACTTCTTTGTAAACGCTTTCAGATGGCATGAAGGAAGTGGACAATATCACCAATGACGTGGAAATCCCATTTTTGAAACCAGAAAAGCTGAAGAATGATTTGGGCTCTCCAACGTCCAAGAGGTCCTTCCAACCCAACAGTCTAGTTGTTTGGTCGCCGGATAAGTACCAGGGAACAAAACATGTCTACACGATCATAGGCGTTGTGTTTCTCTCAACTCTGGTCATCCTCGGAGTGGTTACTTACCTACGGCGCAACAACGCCAACTGCTACTGCTGCTGACTTCTCTGTTTTGGTGGTTCGGTTCTCACTCACCAGGCCACTGGACGTCATACGGTCTTTACAGTGGACGTTTCCTTGTCCACACCCAGGTCACTCTGCAAACGTTTGTGCCACTCAGCGATCGTTGTCAAAGCTGATGAGTGCGTTGTGCGAATTTGACCTTGTTTCTCTCTATAGACTGCGCCTGGACTTTACAAACTTCATCAAATGTGATGTGAAGAGACTCAGATGTATTCTTAGGACCTTGTTCACTCCGATATGTATGTATATGTTTTTATTTTGTTTAAACAATAGCTTGAGGAAACATAGAGGTATGTACAAATTGTTTTTCTGTACATCTAAGAATTTCCAAGAAAGTGCAGCAAAGCGAAATATTGGACATAGCAGTTGCCTCAAGGAAATTTTCCTCAACCATGAGAAAATGACGTTTGATTACTTGCTTTCTTCCTCCTAGCTGTTCTTATCTTGGTTATTATTACTAGTAGCAGAAGTATTACTAGTATTATTATTGTTTAGAAGTAATGAATTACCAAAGCTTATACAACCTTTATGTTGTAATTTTTATAATATTGTTACGTATTCCGTTCATTGGTAAGCCTGTATATAGTTCATACACTAAGCATTGAAGTTAATAGTCTATTACTTTATTTAATTTCATAAGCACACTCTTTGCTTAGTGCTTTACACGGAATTTTTGTATACTTATTCACTCGTCTTGTGTAATTCCTTTTGCATAAAATTATTTTAGGCTGATATAAGCGTTTTATTTTATGTTTTATCAAATATTGACGCCTTTTGCAGATTTTCTATATCTGGTTTTCTTTCTTTGTGTTATATCTGGAATTTCGCTTTGTTTGTGTTTCTTTTTCTTTTTTCTTTTCTTTGTTTTGTTTTTTTGTTTGGGTTTTTATTTTTATTTATTTTTTTTATTTATTTTTTTTTTTTGTTGTTGCTACCTTGTTCGTCTTTTTTTCCTTGGTCTCATAACAATGCTATAGTGGTTTTTATTTCTTTAGCGATTTCATCTGCAACATAGCGAGGTCATCGTCACTAAACTGCGAGAAATTTAACTAACCCCAAAATAGCCAAGGCATTTGGGGACCTGAAATCTTTAAACTCATTGGCATTTTACGAGGCAAAACTAATGTAACACTGAAAATATTTTCTTTCTTTAGAAGGATGCGAGCTCTAATGTCAGTGACTTGAAAAGATAAGCCTCATGCATGTGATGGCGGGTTATTCTTCTAACAAGTCAGATTTTGAGCGTGCTCACCCTCGTGAGCCCACTTACGCACAACAGGTACGCACGCACGCACGCACATACAATGGGAGCAAAGAGGGGAATTCCCCTCAATTTCTTGTTAATCAAAGCCGCTAGTCATTACTTCACCTCACGAAGACAACGCTACATCACTGGGTGTATAAACATGAGTATATTAGGTACGACAAAACAGCTTAAAACTTCTGGGGAGACATTCATTTCTAAAACCTGACTCTATTCTCTATTCTAACTCTATTCTCTGGTAAATATTTAACCACTTCTGTTTTCTTTTATTTCCTATTTACAGCTCATGCACTTGATTGGTTCTTTTGACAATGGGGTTATTTACCCTATTCACATAGCTCAGAAAGTAATTCATTGTTTAGTCCTAGGTATTTATTTTTCTAATCTTATTCTTTTTAACTATGTACCGGTAGATTTTTTTTTTTTTTTGCTTGTAGTATTGTTTTTAAGGAAGATCTGACACTTATAATTTTATGTAATTTGCGTTGTATCTTGCAACCCCAGCAAGATGTGTGGGATATTGCTGCCTAATAAAAGTGTCAGTTTTCAGCAAATACGGTATTTAGAACCAGCTTTTAGTGACATTCTTTTAATTTGAGACAGAAAAAGAGGCAGAATAAATGTTATTGTTTACTAAAAAATATATTGCTATAAAGTGAATCTGCAAGGAAAGCTTCATTTTTGTTCTTGATTGTTTTCTTCGTGTTTGATTTGTTTGTGTTTGAATGTGTGTGAATTGCTTCATGCTGACTTTCAAAACTGTTTGCATGTTTTTGCATGTATGTTGAGAAAACGAGACTTGGGCGTGCACGCACACACGTTTGTGTATACCTATACATACTCTCTCTCTCACACACACACACACAGAGTAAGAGAGAGAATACACTGGCTCTCCTCCTGTTCTTTTACCTTGTCTGTATTTTCTCTTAATATTAGAGAAACAAACACAACAGAAAGAAAGAACAAAATAGTGAAGGAAAGAAGGAAAGAAAAAGAAGATATATATAAAGAAGGAAAACTAGAAGGACTGCAACTAATCTAAACGTCATCTACCATTTTGAGAGCTAGCGTGTATGAACAAAAGCTGGATTGAAAATGGTATTTTTACATTGTTCACTTGTGTGTAAAAGAAATTTAACGAATTTAAACAAAGGTATATTTTGATTTCTAATTATATACACACATTATAAAATTATCGTTGAGAAATAGCTGGAGCTGGAGGTAAATTTGTCGCCCTAAATACTGTCGATCGGAGGTACCAGTCGTAGGGGAGACACGATGAAGTGCAGCAGCGGTCTTCCTCCCGCCAGAGAAAGTCCTCTAGTGAGCATCTGTCCCCTCCTTCACGCTCGTCATCCAGCTTTTCTTCTGTTTGTCACGGCGCTGACCCCATTCAAACATCTAAACTTTCTTCTAGACACTGATTTGGTAGTAATATCTGATTTTTCTACATGTATTCCATACGTTAGTGGAAAGGGTTTTGCACAATGTGATAACAATGTAGACATCTGTATTCATAGCATGTGCTTCTTATAAAGAAGGGATTTAAAAAAAGGAGCAATCTCTTGACCTTTAGATGCCCCTTCCCAAGTTCTCATTAAAATTGTATCTGGAACTCGATGCTCAGCAGGCCTTTTATCGATGTATTTACCTCCACTCACTCATGTTGGGTTAAGGACGTCTGGAACCACGTGGTGTCGATTGGTTGTACTAAAGCCCAACGTCGATGACGTGATGAATGCAAACGATGAGCACTCTCCTTGAGACATCACTGCAACATCACTTGTATCGTTTTCCAAGGAACTGCCAAAAGCGATGACTTGCGTACCTTATGAGATATTCGAATGTTCTGCTCCCAACTTGTTGATTAATTTAACTTTTTTTTTAAAGTATTAACAAACAATAAAATAATTACCAAAAAAAAATAGTATAATAAGTGCTGTAAGCAAGATATCCTTGATACTCTGTAAAAGAATTCACTTGTCTTTCCTTGATTGGTTTGATTGTGTGTTCATCGTAGACAGCAGCCCGTACGGCCATGATTGCGGTCATAGAGATGAAGGCTTCGTACTGTGGCTGCTGGATGTGACAGTAAAATGGTCGTGCAAATAGGTCCTGAGTGCAATCAGAGACATGACGTGGCAAATGTGGAGAGGAGCTTGGTGTTATCATACTGACACCCTTATCTGATTTTTTTCCAATTATTATTTTCGATAAATTTTTTCCCCTCGTTCTTCGGGGTTTTTGAAGTATCTTTAAAAAAAAACCCACACATTTCAACCTATAATTATCAAGTACCTAGTGGTCAGAGGTAGACAAAACCTTGCTAAACCTTGTTAAAGAAAACAATAAATTTAAACCTGTTCTTATTCTTTCCAAAAAGTGACAGACAAGGATTTCACGAACATATCCCAGAGAGACTCACGCCTTTATTAAGGCTGACAACAAATGGTTTTATGATCGAGACTTTAAACCACTTTCCAGTCGAAGAAGGAAAATAAGGTGAAGTGCGAGAGAAAGGATTTATTTCTTGGGCGTGAGAGGACCAAAGGTCATCAAGATCAGCTTGTGCTTAGCCCGTCACTAGGAAGCGAGTAAAGGAGGGAAACACTTGTAACACTGTATTTATGTAGATTTGCCTACCTACCTGCAACTCTCCTCAAGCACCGCCAACAAGTAGCAGCCATTCTGCAGGTGTTCGTCCGCTGATAAGTACTTCCTCTCCTTCAATTGCAACTACTCCTTGCCTCTCCTGTTCTTGGCGGCCTCAGGTCCTTGCCACTCCTTCTTGTTTGGATTGCTGTGTTTATTCCTGTAACCGTAGTGTGTCCACGACTGTTAGAGACTGTGAGAGTGGTCGAGAGCATATCACATTTAGTTGTTTAGTTATCTACTTATTTAAAATAGTCTTTTATACTTCTTTGTTTCTACTTATTTGAGTCAATGTTTATGACGTCACAGCTATTCCTTCTATATTATCTATTTTAACTTCTTTTTTCCATTCTCTATTCCACCGTGCATCTAATTATGAAGCTTGCATTTTAATAATATTAATATTTGGTTTACTTGAAATATGTATTTGTTTATTAAACATTTGTTATCAATGCAACTTTTCAGATTCGCATTTCCTCCCATCTATCCATCCGTTTGAACATGTATATGCAAAATACGTATATATTTTCTGGTCATTTCCTTGAAGCACTGCGGTATGAAATCTCTTTCTTGTCACTACAACTGAAGTTATTGTTACAACGATATGTAAGAGCAGAAAAATCTATACAGAAAGCAACCGAGGGTTTACAATCTTTCAAGAACCCGCCGTGAGATCAGACGGCATTAAAGTTAACACCTTCGACTAAGCTGACGTGTTTGCAGTGCATGACGAATCTTAAGACCTGTTGACTTTTTTTATCCTCACTTCGTGAAGAACTCCTAACACCTACAGCTCCAGGTGCGAATCAATTGCCCCACCTGGGTGACTCTGGTATATGTAGATATATATCTGAGTGAAGAGGGAGGCGTTAACAAGTAGCAAATATTGCGATCTCAAGAACATAAACCAGAATGGAAAGACTGTTTGGTCCACGTGAAGAACATTGCTGAGGTGTTGGACTTTCTAATGGTGTGTTCGACGAGACGCTGGGATAAAGTTTTGACGGGACAGTAATGACACTGAAAAGGTAGATGATGGCATTTCTTACACTCTTTTGGAAGTAAGTGGGGTGTTTCTCAGCACAGCTTGGTGAAAATATTTACGGAGATGTGAATGCTGCTTGAGGTACTCGCAACTGGAAGTGAAATGTCGATCCTAACAACGAAAACGAAAGTTTTATCGTGCAGCGCTGTCACTCATCATCTACCTGTAACGGAGCGAAACACTCAAAACAGGTACAGTAGAACTTTAAAGATTTATCAGAACAAAACAGGAAATCATACGCAAGCTTGATTAAACAGAACACAAAGCTAAAATTAGTGCATATTTAGTTACAAATTTTGTTTACTTTGTTTTTAAAAAACACACAAGGATTGACCTAAATTTTAACTACTGACGTCACTAACGGTTTCACACAATGCGAAAGCTCGTTGCCCTGTTAACGAGGGTGCTTTTGAGGCAGTGCTTGAAAAAACTGTAATGTTCAAAGGCTTTTCTCGCGACGGGAACAGACTTTATCTGGTCATAATCTGAGAAATAATATCTTGTTAAAGTAAACTCAAACTACTCCTTTAAAAATATTTTGCTTTCGCGCTGGCCTTAAAGTAGTATGTTTCTCACTTTTGTCGTCGTCTTGGGAAATGTATTACAGACACTCCTCTCTTAACGACCTTCTTGATTAGCGACAGCGTGGAGATAAACATGTTTGTGACGTCGGAATGGTACTGTAGTAGAGCTTTGTTCGTGGAAAATGGTAACGGTGACTTTGGCTTTTTGTTGCACAAAATACTGTGCACTGCAAATGGAGAGAAGGGGATATTAAAATATTATTTAAAGATGATTGACGTAAGCCCATTAACAGTATATTTTGCTAAAATATCGGTAATGATGGCTCCTCGCCTTTCGACCAATTTGTTTATCAACTGAGTCCTGGGAATGGAACTCCGTCGTTATAGGGAGTGTCTGTACTGACTCCTACGTCCTTATGATGTACGCTGTGTTTTAATTCCCTCGTAAAATAGAATTAATAGATTGCTTCTTAGAATTTTTTTCCTCGGCAGCTACACTTTCCACCACTTGAAGCCGAACTATTTGGCTGGGCGTAAAACACCAATTTCCTCCACTCCCTCCACTAGACGCCGCATGAAAATTTGAACGAGCTTATCTTATTCTGAAGTCCAAACAAACTTCCGTGAGTTCCATTTCTGGCTATAGGAACATTTTAATAATCTTCTAAGCTGTCCTTTTACTCGACACCCTCAGCAAACCTGCTTTACGATTGATCCTTGTTGTCTGCGCCAGATCAGGGGTCCGTCCAGACATGCCTACATCGCCATCCCCGAGGTACAGACTTGGCCCGAGGATATCTCCTTCCGCGGTGATCAAATGCAAGCGCCGCAGACCTGTATTTGTCGACTTCACTCCCTTGCTTCCTCCTCAATCCGGACAGCAGCTGCATCCCACAAAGCAGCAGACGATAGAGAAACAGTTTTTCTCCATCGTCAAAAGACCAGGTCCCCATCTGAGAGCCCAGTGGCAAAGTTTACCCACGGGACCGAGACTTGGCCAATATATGACTGGTGGGCAGGCACCGGCTGCTAGCGAGAAACAGCGTAAGAGTACAGTCAAGGTATTTTTTTTTTCTTTAAAATTATGAATCGTAAAGTAACCATAAAGTTTTCGCCTTCCTTATTCCTAGAAGACGAATGCATTTACAACCACGAAGACAAGAAACGGTTCAAGCTTTAACGCATGTACAAACCCATATTTTCAACCGATAGGTATTTACTTCAAAAATATTTTTTCAGACTATTTATGTAAGGAGATGGCACAGAAAAAATTTTACCCTTACATAAACTTAACTTGGGAAAAAAATTAATAGCTTCTTTTAAAAAATCTTTATACAAAACTTTCTTCAAAATACTCCTTTAAGGCTGTAAGAAGAAGTAAAATTCGTGTTTACGTAGAAAGCTCAGAAACCGTGTGGCTAAAATAAACCCGAGTATATAATTGTGCGGAAGCATGATAATCACAACAGCACTTACGGCTGTCCTTCATGACAGTCTTAGATTTGTGACGTACGAGAGGACGTGTTAGAGTGTTAGACGTTACTGACGAGAGTCTTGACAAGGGCTACAGTACCACGGCTGTCGAGGGTTTAGGACGAACTTCTGAATTCTCACATTTGCTGGTAATTTTATTCCTTTTAACAAATTTTTGTCTCGACCTGTGAAGTCAATGCTCCAGATGTCTTAGCCGCTGAGATGTTATCAAATAATCCAAAACAAGTGCCGTCAACAGGTGTCACATCCACCCAGTGTACACAATGGTGACATCCTAATTCACGACCTAAGAGTAAGGTAGATCAGAGCTTGGTCAGTGTCCTACCTACTCTCTCCCGATGTTTGTTGACTCCGAGTTGTACAGTCATGTCGCATTGATATCGGACAGACAAGTTAGTTCCGAAATATCTTCACGTTAATCAGGAAATCCGCTTTCTGCTGAATTATTCATGGGGTTGGGAACATCTAAAGTCATAGACTGTAAATATATTTTGCAAGCGTTTGTTATCTTGTCCAGTGAATTACTTTGCCCCGCGGTGTATGATTACTTCGAAAACATGTTTACTCGACAGTGCGTGCTCGGTCTATAGACGATTGTAATTATCGAGACTTAAGTGTTCGACATGATTAGCTGCCACTTATATCTCACTCTGGTCTCTAATGATCGTAGTCATTATCATCAGTAAAGTCTCTGGTTGCAAGAAACTTCCCAGCCTCGGAAAGTGTTAAGTGTCTATTTTAATAGTACACTTTTTATGAACAGACTGTTGGTATGACGGACTCAGATGATGAAAAGCATTTGTCGAGCGTAATGATTTTGTAGGTCTGATAGTAAAGAGTTAGTTGCCCTCACAGTTTATATATATATATATACACATGCATGAGTGCATATAATTAAATATGCAATTAAAAAAATTACATATGTAAATCATATGTATATACAAAATATATATACTGCAGCAGTAGATACTGTGAATGTGACTGTGAGCGTGGGAGGGCGGCAACCAGATTATGTGAAAAGAGGTTTTCGGCGATAAATTGTGGCGGCTTGTAGTGAGGCATAACCTTCAGAAGCAGACGAGAGGGTGAGCTAGGGGCGTGGGAGGTGAGAGGTGGGAGGTGGGGTAAGTAGCGTGCTGGGGAGTGGGATCTGCCGCCCTGAGAGGCCGGTAATCCTCGGGATAACACGTGATGACATAGCACGTGACAGGCATGAAACTACGTTCTCAAGAGTCTGTACGTCTGCTCTCCTCGTTTCCTTCTTGTCTTGCCTATTCCTTCTTCCTCTGTGTGTGTGTGTCGCGCGCTTGTTATGTTTGTCTGTCTGCCCAAACTCGAGATAACACGTGATGACATGTGCTCGTCTCCTTGCTTTTCCGTCTGTCCGTTTTCTGTTTTTCCTGCTGTTTGTCTGCTTCCTCTCTCTGCCTTCCTATGTCCCTGCTTGCCATGTTTACTGTTGTTGCTTTATTGTGTGTAGGGGGGAAGGGTTGTTTGTCTGCTTTCCTGCCTCTTTTCTTGCTCTCTTGTCTGTCTGTTTTTCTGTCCTTTCTTTCTATCTCTTTTGTCGTTTTCATGTAGCAACCGACATTGTTTACATTTGATTATAAAACCCTAGTGAAGATGTTAAATATTCATGTTAATATGTTTAATAAATTCTTTTAGCTTTGCTAGTTTAACAGGTAAGGAAATAATAATACTGCGTGTATATTTTATATTTTATATATATATTTGGTATATTTTTTTTTTTTGCCTCCTTGAGATGAGTCGACGGTCTCCTCCATGTAATGCAAATTCAAATTCTGCCCCTACTTCTTCCTGACTCATCTCAGAAAGACCAATAGCAACAGTTGTGAGGCAATCTGTGTATGTCACAAAAATTTCCTTCGCACGCGCTGTCATGCGAATTTTGATGAGCAAACCCCAAAGCCTGCGCTTTGTAGATGTCAAACACAATTCCCTAACTGACTGGTGCCGAGAGATAAGTGATGTTTAGAGCGATTATCATTCATGTTCACAGACATACAAACGTTTTAAAGGGAATTGCACAATTCCTGTATATGAGCATAAGTGCATATTAATTTTAAAAAGATATGCACATACAGATCCCTTTGCACGTACACCAACACATAGAGAAATGTGAGAACACCATACAGTGATGCTAGTGGACAAAATGTGAAAACGGTATATTTTATTATTATGTTTCTTTTATACCTGAAATAAATCCACTACTTATAATCAGTGAGCTCAAAGTCTCGGTAAGTATTTAAGCAGAGCGACTCACTAAGGCATTCAACAATACGAGAAACGAATCCCTGTTGACAGACCATGAATACATAAACAACAATCTTTTCAGCTAGAAACGATTCTTTCTCTTTCGCAGCCTCTGGTGAGATTCCGGAGAGCTGTGAGGACCGTCCTCAGCCTGCTGAAGACATTTAACAGGAGAGAGAGGCAAGTTAAAAAAAAAATGTGCTGCTATTAGCATTGACATGTTTCTATAAAGATGTCATTTCATGCTCTGTATCCCTGACATCCATTTTCTGTCAGTTCGCTTCCACGGGGTGAGCATCTTAAAGACTGTTGTTGATGTTGATGCAAAAACAAGAGTAGTATGTTGTGCGTGTTGTGTACATAAAGAGAAAGAATGCCGAAAAAGAAAGTTGGAGGAACGAGACAGAGAGCGATATGAGAACGAAAACACATGGATACATGATAGTGATGATGGTCTGTTTAGGAACACTCGTAGACTCACATATGTAGAAAAATGCTCTCACTCACTCTCCACAATACATTCAACACACAATAGATTGTCTTTCCCTCTCACACTATATACATATACACGTACGCGCGCACACACACACAAGTGAATAAAGAATAAAGAAATTATTATTTTATTATTTTTAAAAAATAAACATACCCCACACCCCACACATCACACTATCTGACAGTTCCTAAGCATAAATATGTAATCGTAACCACAGAATTTATGTATTCTTCGCTTTTGAAGTCTTTTTTCTCATTGCCGCTTTCCTTTCCGCTGAGTTTACTTTCTGGTATCTTGAAAAATACAACGGTCATTAGTATCATCCATCATAGCGCACATTTACAAACACAAAATTCAGAAATCCTGCATCTTACAGAAACTGAGTTGTTTGAAGTTACTCTCTTTCAAACCTCTTTGATGTCATTTTCTCTTTACCATCTCCTTTTTTTACAGTGAGGAAAAGAGGAAAGAAGAACCGATAACATGGAGTGATTTAGAGGTCAAGGCTTCTCAGAGAGCATACCACATGTTTGGTCTTACCTGGGATCCTCTAACTTTCCGTATCAACAAGGAGGTTAGTTCAATAGCAGCAGCAACAAAAAAGTAGTGGAAACAGAAGCAACCTTCCTCAATTTCTTTCCCACCTATCTCCTCGTTCTCAGGCCGACCTGAGAGCCTCGCCAAAGATGCTTCGCCATTAGAGTAAGGTTTTACCCATGGTACCCTGCGTCTTGTTGACATAGTCTTAAGGTTCCTGAGTTTGAGGTTCGTTAAGCAGACAAGAATGCTCAACCCTGACACGATCTGCATAATATTTGTGACTGCAATTCAGTGTCACGCCAATAATAACATTTATGACTTACGAGGGCGACACGACGAAGATGAATCAATGAGAAAGTAAGAGGAAATTATGGTACTGATGATGATGATGATGACGACGATTATCATTGATTTTTTTTTTCTTTTATACAGACTCGTTGCAAAGAAAAGTATAGAAAAGAAGCAGACGCTAGTGACATCAGATCATTGCTTTTTATTGTCGTGCTGCTGCTGAGTGCAAGAGAAAGACGACGAGTGCGCATGCGTGGCTAATATTCACACGGCATGATGAGACGTGAAAAGCGGTCCTAGACCTAGGTCACCGACTGTGGACCATTTCTTCTTCCCCTTTGCATCCCTCTCCACTGGTCTCCACATAAAAGACCGCGTATTACAGCAGTCCTAGAGACACTTTTGAAACTCCTGTCTCGAAATTTCTTTCTCTAATCACAGTTGTAAAAGTTTTTTTTCAGGATTGAATAGAAGCAGCCAGACCAGACATAATCTTGATTCTACCATCTTTTCTCCCAACGTGATTATTACTTATAATATGTATAATTTTTTTTATATTTACTTTATCTAGACATAATAAATATTAGTTACTGTGCAGCAAAACAACGGACTTCTCTCCCTTTCCATATCCGCCACCTACCTATTATTGAATCCTTTAAATGTACACTGAAAACGCACCTCTTCCGTAAACATTACTCCTAACAACCGTCCACACAGTGCTAGTCATTTTTCATACCTTCCTCCCTTCTCCGATTATTGCTACTTCCCTGCTCGTCTTCCTTTCACAAAATCACGATACTATCAGTCCTTGTTGCTTGGTTCCTCTCCGCGTTTTCTATGTTTATCTTTAATTCGTCACTAGTATTGTTGTTTATCCTTCTATGATTCATAAGTTGTTTGTTTGTTCTTCTGTTCCTCGTATGTTGTCCATGTCTCATGCTCCTATGAGTGTAAATTTGCCTTACCAAATTTGTTTTATTTTATTATTATTATTATTATTATTATTATTATTATATCTGTTTACCGTCATATCATTTTAAGTTGGGAATGGCTGTTTACCAAGGCCGAACTCTGCTTTCTTTTTAACCTCCAACTCCTGGCAGCCGCTTCTCTGAGAAATTCTCCGTAAGTAGACACTTCAGAGCCTATCCTCCGCCTCCCCCCGACGTTTACTTAACGATTTTCTGGACGTCATCGTGTTTCAGAAGGTCGCTGCCGCTGGCCGTTAAAATAAGCAAGGCCAGATTGTCCCGAGTAGTTCTCCATAACGACAGGCGACGAACAACAAGTTGATCACGCGCGCTAACAAGCTCTGACGTCAGAGTCAGAGGCCATGCGTGACCTTATTATCTCCTGGCGAAGCTTGCAGCCGGAGCTTGATCATACTTGCAGACATGTCTGTAATTGCCATTGGATATTCCTGTTGTGTTGATATAATGACTGCTTCCACAGCTCTCGTCTTTCCTTCTGCCCTGGTTTGAGGAACAGAAAGTGTTGATTTCCTCCCAAGTAAATATGACGTCATTTCCTGCACCGTGTTGCCCTTTTCGTGCAGTTAGCTGTGATTCGCTGGGCCACAGAGGAAGTTTCGATTCAGTCACATTTACGATATATATTAAAAAGAAATCTCTTTATGGGATAGATGTAATTTGTAATGATACCCGTTGTGGTTATTGTATTATTAATATTTGATAGTTATAGACATTTAAAATATATTCACTCAGCTACATTAATCAACAGCCTGAAATTTTAAAAGTTTTATTTGCATTTTCCTGACGCACATCGTGAGTGTTTGAACTCTGGTGATTCTTTTACAGCTCAACATCAGCAACGAGGCGAAAGCCATCTTGACCTCGCGGCCAGACATGCGCACACCTGAGCAACTGCACGTGGCGCTGCTGTCCCTGAGTCAGACAGTGCCCGCCTTCAGCGAGTACCCCAAGGCCATGCAAGTGTCCTGGTCAAGGCCGGGTGGTATGAGTTGTGGGTATCTACCGTTTCAGACACGTAGTGATTGGCAAAGTTTGATTTCTTCGAAATGTGGTTGGGTTGGTTGGTTGGTTAGGGTTAGGGTTAGGGTTGGTTGGTTGGTTGGTTGGTTGGTTGGTTGGTTGGCTGGCTGGCTGGCTGGCTGGTCGGTCGGTCGGTCGGTCGGTCGGTCGGTCGGTCGATTGATTCTGTATCCAGTTATATGAATATTGCATGTATCCTCTGCATGTCTTTTTAAACTAGGATGTCAGTTTTGCTTATTCGGCTTTACACAAAAAGAATATCATGAATGTAAATTGGCGGCGATTGGACCTGTTTCTTGAAGATCTTTCAGAAAGAATGCATTACAGCCCATTTTATGCATGAAATATATTTTAGAATGTTTGTATTTGTCTGTTTTCAATTGCTATTTTGTATTTATTTGTTTATTTATTTGTTTTTTCCTTGTTTTTTTAATAACTTTCCTCCTCCTCTAAACCCGTATTTATGCTTGAATACTACTGTCTAGTTCCTGCTAGACCAATTCCCTCTACTCATCCTCAAGTGTTTTTCTCGTCTGACATCTATTTTCTAACCCTCCCTGCCCTGGCGCTAGGATTTGCCAATATGAAACTGTCTGCCTCTAACACTGAGCTGCTTGATGTTGATTTGTGTGCGACCTGGGTATAATGACGACTGGTAATATTTCCACATGGTTTGTTTAAAGTGAACATTATTTCCTAATCATGTTGCGGAAGTTGGTGAAATGTTATTCTGCTTCAGCGTGGAGGCCAAGAGAACAATAATAAGACAAGGTCACAAACCCTTCAACTTTTATCTCATCATTTCTGGTACAGGTCAGTTACCTCTGGTTTGTCCTACGCTGGACCTTGAACAACAACAACTTAGGTATTTTTTTTTCTTTCTTTCTGTTTTTCTTTCTTTCTTCATTTCATTTTTTCTTTTTAGATACTGTCGCCTGCTTCAAAAATCAAAGAAAAGACTAGTGATGACATGTCACCTTGTCTATATTATTCAGTTTGTATAATATTTGTTAACAGGCAAAACCTCCAAATGTGTCATACTTGCAAATCGCACTCCAATTATCTAATAATAATGTTTGCAGGTCACATCATTGTATCAAAGTATTTCGTTAAAAAATAAGAGGATCATTTAAGAGGATATTAACAAGGGCACATAAATAATGACACCCTTGATGAACACAGCGCGAATAGTTTGTCCTTGCCTGATAAATAAACGCCGATGTAGAACTGAATGACTACAGATTGGGACCTAGAATGAGATATTTTGAGAAAGAATAACCCAGGCACCGGAAGCTGATGGATGTTCTGATGGCCAGGACGCCACCATGTCGCGTGCTACGAGAGGAGTCGACACTCGATATGTTCTGCATAGCTGGAAATATGAAACTTAGATTAGAAGGTTTTTTTTTTCTCCCCACTTGCATTAAATGACTGCATTAAATGGACACGAGAGAACTGTAGCTGCCTCTTCCCTCATTGCAACAGAGCTTTGATTTCTATCTGCCTGCGTGGAATGTCAGATCCACTAGCATAACTAATCCGCGATCTGCTTACATCGGAAACATCGCCTCCTTAACCACGACTGTTAACAGCACGTCCCATTTGATTAATAATCAGGTTTATCGGTGGTCCTCGGTTTTAAAACTGTTCATACCTTGTAAATTATGTAAAAATATGTTAATAAAAACGAGTGTGGCTTTTTTTTCGTTGCTATTTCCTGTTCTTAAAATACCATTTTGATAAGCGAGGATAATATTCAGTAAGTATGCCTTGTAGTACCATACAAGTGCATTTTCCGTTTTTAAAAAAGTATTCACCAATAATAAATACAAACTTGATAAAAGGAAAGGTTTACGTTTCTTTATAGTAACAGTGTTAAACAATAATTTAATTCTGTACTTAATTATGAGAGAAATTCACCTCTGTACATTTTGTAATTTGGGATTGACTTTAAAAAAATATTTTTCTTATCTAAAAGGATTTTTTAATTAATCCTGTCGCCTCCTTCATTACAATGGTAGTGTAAAGCTGATCTACATCATTATATGTCAGTTAGAACTAACCAAGATGTAGTATCGATGAGGAGGGGTCAGGTATCACCCAGCAGATTAAACGCATCTGGGGAAACAAATCCACGTCACAGGGTGGCAACGGCTGTCTTGGCGAGGAAAGGTTCAGATTGTCTTTCTGTGACGTCATGGCGGCGGTCACGAGGGACAAAGAAGGATTCTTTTGTTGCTGCTGCAAAACATCCAATCGACTGTCTCCCAGTTACAGAAGACAACCGAGCCCCATCCTTGTGTTGTCTTTCAGTGACGTTGTTTGTGACGCACGCGCTCTTAAAACAGATATTCTCGCTCTTTTCTTGACACGAGAATAGCCTTGGCACTTTAACCTTCTGCTAGTTTGGGAGGTCAGCAGGTACATCTTACCGATATTTTCTAGTTTCCAACAAGGAGGACACCTCTTTGCTTCCAGTCTTTGACGCTGTCAACCAATCACAGCATCGCGCGCTTATAAGCAATCCCTCCCGGTCAAAATATAATCAATGTGCTTTTAACATGAGCATCCTTCTATTCAAAATGTTACATGTCAAGCTGAAATAATACCGAGACCTGACAAACAAACGTGCTCAAGCCCGGAAAGTGCTGATACTGACTGGAGGATGGAACTCCATTTTTCTCTCACATTTTTACAGTCATTGCCGCTTTCATTTCCGCAGTACGGTAGAAAAGAATTTAAAATACTGTTTGTGACTTTGCTGAAAAGGAAAAAGGAAATAAGTCTGCGCAAGCATTATCTTTTCTAGACTTTTTTTATATCATTTCAGCCTTAGTGACAGCCAAGGAGGAAGCTGAGGAAGGAAAAGTCAGTCACAGAACAATTGCCATCCTCAAGAAAGGCATGAGTTTCGGGGTAAGAGGCAAACAGTTTGTTGATAAATAAAGGACGGCCTGAGGGGGAAAGCTGATACGTTAATGGATCGAGGGAACTGTAAATGGTGCACAAAATGAACTGACGTGTTCACTGTTTATAGGCTCTTAAAAGCCAGAGGAAATTTGTTGTGGAGGTAATATAGAGAGTACACTGGCTAAAGAAGTAAAAGGTGTTCGCTGATGCAAAGCATGCTTCAAGCTCCCTGTGGCTGAAAGCAGTAAAAAAAAACGAATAGCAGATAGCGAATTGTTCACATACAAATGGACCGTCTTTGGCAGGAAAAAAGCATTAATAGAATTCCAGATATATGAGAAAACTCTGTGATTGTCTTTCTCTTTCTTTAACAGTTCATCAAACTGTTTGTCTGTCTGTCTGTTTTCTGCCTTCTTACTCCTCTTAATGTATTTTCCTCTTATACAGCAACGTTCTTCGTTATCTCTTGAAATTCAATGATGGAGAGATGGAAGACACGTGAATGTATATTATATGTATGCATATGGATGCATTAGTGTGTGCACTGCATGTTCTTGCATGTTTCAATGAAGTGCATAGCAGAGAAGATTGCAGCTAAGGACAATAAAATCGCCAATAAAAATATTTTTTTCATGATAGACTTCTGTACACCCGGGTCCAATCGTTCGTGTATCTTTATTTAAAATTGCCTGTAAGATCCTGGGGAGGAGTGTGGAAATAGTCAAGTATTTCATTTCTTCTTTTCGTTCGCTTAATTAAGTAATTAAAAATGCTGCGAAAGCTTTTATCAAGCCCTACTCCAGCTTTACCTCTTCACCAGGAGTCATGCCTGTTTTCTGGCTGTCGGAGAATTGCCACAGTAACGAGCAAAGACAACATGGAGGTGCTTGTCATCGCTCGTGACGACTACATCGACATCTTCCACCAGGACACCAGCGACGGCCAGGAGCCTGAGCATATCTCCTTTCTTCGTTCTATTCGACTCTTCCAAGACTGGCCGGTGTCATCCTTGACCCTGGGCGACCCCTCCGTATGCGTGTATACCTACGCCAGGTATCTACGTCATGACACATGTAGCGCTGAGTGGAAGCAACCACAACAGCCGAGGTTTCTAGAACATTCGGCACGCCTCTCCCCAACACTTGCAGCTGCACTTTCAAATGAATCATGATACTTTCTGTGGCCTCTTCACACTGTATTACGCCACTTCCTGCTTTGACTATTGATTCGTCTGCATCTTTGCTGCCTGTAATCCAGTTTTCGATTCTGTACTTGAAGAGGGATTTAGGGAAAATATCCCATGTCTGGAAAAAAATGATTTGAGTCTTTGATGTTCTAAATAGCTCTCCATCAATTTCAAGTTCTTTCCCTTGCAAAAGGATTGGGTAAGATCTTTGAAGAAGGAACGAGCGACGTACACGTTCCAAGTACGTAAGTCTTATGATCAACAAGACTTCCCTCGTTGTAAAAAATAAAAGATGAGTCATTTCCTCCTGAAAAATGTTCACAGAAAAGGATATAATTTAGCCAGGTAAACACAAAACTCAATATTTATTGAAACTAGAGAAAAGTAAGAGATTGGTTGTTGTAGTTTATTACTTAGTGACCGTGCTAGCGTGATAGGAGCAATATTTTTGTTTGCTGGGACACCATAACTAAAAACTTTAACACACACACACACAGATTCAAGGAAACATACCAGCCTTAGATAAGAAGTTGAGAAGGAGCGACTAGTTTGGCGGAAGAGGAAGTTGGCTTCAAGTGGCAAAACAACAGGAAGTATCACCTTTTCCTCCTCTCAAGTAGCTCATTCTTCTGTTCATCAACCTTCTTTGACGTGGGAAAACACGTCTTTCAATAAAGTAAGAGTTGGCTCTTCTCCACTGGCTGCAGGAAGGAGTTGGACGAGACACAATAAACCCTTTACATTTATTATCCCTACGTCAGTCAGCTACAGAATTATTAATGTTAGTATACCTACGTATAGCTAGAAGCACACACGCACACACGCAATCACGCACACACAAAAGCAAAGGAGTTAAGTAATAAAATATTGTGAATTAAGAAATGAATTTTGTTATTGTTCAATGCTGTGTCCAGGAGGGGCACGCTACTGTGCAAGGACTCCGAGGAGGGCGAGTGGATCTACGTCATCAAGTGCGGCTCGTGCCAGGTGCTAAAGGAACTGACGTCAGTCACACCAAACAGGCCCTGCGGCCACAAGACAGAAACCTCCCGAAGAAGATCGGGTGGCCTTCAAGGTTCGTCACAATACGAGACACTCACGTGGTCATCTGTCTGCCTGGCTGCCTCTCTGGATGGATTGCAATCACGCACGATAGCAGTGCTTTGAAGTTGATGATCTTGTCATCCTTGTTTACGGGACATATACACGTAGTACAGTCTAGACTGTATAATCACTTCTAAATGGTAGCCGTCTTTGACGATTGATTCTTGAAATCCTACTTTTATGACAGTAAAATTAAATGCTTTTGTATTTGCTCAGGCGATGGTCGATGTGAAATTTTAATAAGAGAGAGAAAAATACGTGTGTGCTTGTACAATAATTACGTATATAATTATCTTAAATACGATCACATTTATGGGATGACTGACAAGTGGGCAGAGTTCAGTTGCCTACTAATATATACTATTCATGATCAGCCTTATGTTACCATACACCAGACCGTGTGTCGAAGAGAGCCAGAGACGCTCTAGATTTTCATCTCCCTCCACCCTCTCGACAACTGGCTCTCCTGGCTCTGCGCACGCGCCTGAGCACCAGTCCCACCCCTTGAGGAGACTGCACACCTTCCATCACACTTCTCGAGCTCGCGCCGCTGACCTCCTGCAGGTCACTCTGTCATCATCGAAGGAGGAAGGTGAGTCTTCTCGAAACAGGTTTACGGAAAATGCGTGAATTTCTTTGCTTAAGTCGCTCAGTGTTGGCTGAGGGAGGTAACGGGGGTAAAATCTGGTTTCGCTTTCGTCTCTTATACCTGAGATCGCCGCTGGCTGCTCATACCCGTGGTGTGTGTTTGGCTTTATTTGCGCAACAGAGCAACGTTTATAGGAAGTCAATACTGCAGAGGCTATAAAGCAAGGGTAAATCGTAGCCCCAGGGCAACATGGGGAAATCAAGATAAAGCAATGTCCTGACCTCGCGAGTGTTGCTTTACCCCAAGAGACGCAGTTATGAATCAACGGCAAAGTGTCCTGGGGTAAGGTAACACCATGGAAGTGTATAGGTGGATAGGCGAGACCAAAGATGAAGTTCTCTGCTGTTAGTCTCGGGTAGTCTTAACAACGAATACGACTAAACCGGAAGCTTTGTACAACACTGCCTCGTTTTAGTAGTTAATCTGAAATGTGAATAAACCGGAAGTTTTGTACAAACCTGCCTCGTTTTGTAGTTAACTGGGAAAAAAATTCGTTTGCCAGCAGTCCAGGAATAGAAGTTCATGGCAACATCAAGCAATATCGGCGGGGTCTGGACACTGCTTAGTAACTACAAAGACAAGACGGTTGCCCTTGATTTTCGCATTTTGCCCAAGGGCAACGAGCTACCTCGCCTCATAACTACGGCCCCTGGAGAGAGAAATGATCGAACACAAGCTGGCTTGTACTTTCAGGCGCACCCATTCAGACATTTCATTTCGCTATCGTTTTCACTTTCATTAAGATCCTTTAGGGACATTGTTGACAGACTTCCTATTTTATCCATGCTGGTTGAAAGTTCAGACACGTGAATGCATGTAGTCCGTTATTTTCGACTAGAGTTAAAGCTGTGCCCATAGAGATATTCCAGGCCTAACCTAATCATTCCATCCTGTCTTCTTGGAGTAAACTGGTGGGGGGTTAGTGCTGAAAATAACTCTAGCTTTATTTTTCTGTGACAGTTGCAGTTTCCTACCCACACACGCTGCCTGACATAAAAGCTAAAGTTATTGTAGAATATTCTGGGATCCTCATCTGCAATGATGTTGACTTTGGATTCTGTATTTTTAAAAAAGGTTGAACGTCGTAAAGACATGCATCAACTTTTTTTGTCGACAGTGCGGTCGGCGTGTAACAAACACATTCAGGAGCTGGAGAGTGCTCTTCTTAAGAGAGGCCCATCCTCACTGGCTGCTGGTGTAAGGCACTGGAATATAGTGTTTCCTGTCGGAAGAAACTTATACATAGATTATTATATTAGTAGACAGTTATCAGTAAGCCAGAAATTTTAATATCTATAGTGTTTTCTGACATTTCCTTCTCGTTTCTTCTTTCTTGTTATTAGTTTCCTTCTTTTAGTTTTTATTATGCAAATTTATTTATCATTCGTTGTCCTGTTTGTTTTTAGGGATATGGATATTGTTCATCAACTTCTCTTTTATAATTACTTTCCACTATTATGTTTGAAATTTGTTGAATATTGTATCCATTATTTTCAGGAAGGGGGGTGGACAGTTAGAAGTGATTTGGGTAACTAATGATACTTGTATCAAAGCAACAAGGGTACCAAGCGTTGCTCGAAGTCGATAACTGTCCCCCGCAGATTCTTCCGAGGGAGGTCACCGCGCAAATTGTTTTGTTATGTTGGTCGCAGAGTTACTTCCCCTAATGATGGCTTCTGTTATTTCTCGTAGGCATAATAACCCACGTAACTTTAATCCTTGCGGAACTGCCGCCGACTATACAAATTTCCCTTAAACATAAGAAGTGCTCCTGTAACTTTTGATTAATGGTGTACAAATGGTGTAAATTTTCATGGAGAGCAAACACACAAACGTCGCCATACTTCTTTTTAAAAATGAGTTTTGGGCTGCTCATATATTTAGCGTGGGGCAAAGATTACTACTACAGGCTACCAGATGCATCACACGACTGATTTTCTTCTCGTGTTATTGCTACAGGGAAAACGAAGCAGGGAGGACACTGAAGTGGAAGACTGCATCACCAGGAAGAAACCTTCTGAAGAAGACAGGTGCTTTGTACAGATCCTAACCCTAAGGCCAAAAGATGTTTACGTGAGTTTTCTTGTTGCTTTGGAACTTTCGTCAATGCTGCTCCTTTCCTTCCACCTTGATAATAGTGGTGGAACACAAAAACCTCTACCTCACTGAACTCAGCACGGAAGAAAATTAATTAAATTAAAGTAAATTGGGCAGGTAAAGCCCTGCTATCATTTTAACATTTTTAGAGGTTTACGAAAGGTTCTCGATCATTTGTAAAACTTTTATAATATGTTTAAATGTTATCAGAGGACTCCTTACTTCTATATGAAAGTAAATATAATCATGTTACAGTTACACTGATTTGTGTCCTTCCGTCTGTCCGTCCCTCTGTCGGCCCGTCCGTCCGTCCTCGTCTATAATCTCTATATGACCAACAAAACTGACGAAAAAAAATTTAAGCGTCATCATTTAGCACAAAAATGACGTAATGCAAATTAATACGTAATGAAATTCCTTCTGTTAATGACGTCATAATACCACATGGCGCAGGGCCTGGATCACGTGGTGTTTCCGACTTTGAAGACCCCCACGCGTACCAGTCTAGTCTCAAACGGAGCCGAGTGTATCCTCATCAGCAAAAAGTTCTTTCTGAAACATCTCACAGACGATTGCTTCCGAAGGATTCAAACGGAGGTACTTGCGCTTTGCTGCCGCACCTGACGGGAGTGGCGAGAGAGTGGGTGGGTGAAGAAGTAGGGTAAAGAGGAGGGATGGTAGGGACATTACTGAAAGTGCTTATGTCAGTGTCGCAAGTGCTGCGTGGATGCGCTCGCTAAGTGAATCTGTTGGTGCTGAAAGTACTAAACACTATTATGGGTCATCAAGTCTCCCCTTGCGAAACTTTCAGAAGGAAATCCCTCATTCTTCTCTTCCTCCTCGCTCTGTCTCTCTCTCGTCTTTTATTTTCTCTTCATACATTTCTCATGTTTTCCCCTCTTTCTTTTCCTCTATGTATTTATATTTTATCTCTATATGTTTTAAACTAATAGACACAATATTCTTGAAATTGTGTTTTTTTGTTCGTATGCGTGAGTGCGTGTGTGTGTGGTGTCTTAATTAAAGGAATAAGACAAATGTCGTAAAATCAGCCTATTAATATTAATATTTGATTTGATGATGCCGCAATAAAGAAAATCCAATGACTCCCTGCAGATTCGACCTTTGCCCTCTGATGACGCTCTCAAGAGAAGCTCCAGGCAAAGACTGACTGGGAATCATACCGAGCCATGGCCATTTCTGATGTCATTGCCAACAAGAAACATGTATCAGATTCTCTACGGTGGTAGTCCTCTCACACTCAGTATTTATGAGCAGCTGAGCTCAGCAGCATGCAACCGTTAGCTAGCAACAACATTTTTTAAATTGCCTGACATGGCTTGGTCCAGCTTCCAGTTGTATCCCTGTGCTCATGTGCTTTGTTTTGAAAGGAATTTGTAAAGTTCACGTTTATTGGACATATTTGTTGCTCAGTTGCTGACATGCTTTGCTCCAGTTTTTGAGAGTAGTGCTTTTTTCTGCATCAATGAGAGGTTGACAGTGAAGTGTGTGCTTGTTTGTTTTGTTTTGTTTGTTTTTGTGTGACGTGAAATGTAACACTTTTTATGTAACTTTTAAAAGCTTGGGTGTACATATGTATTCTGTAATAAAAAATCGCATATTTATTTAGATGGTCATATATGCGCGTGCATGAGGGCGTGGATGAGAGAGACTAAGGGTATTAGTTTGACTGCTTAAAATCACACAGACCATCTGGGTATCTGGTGGTGTGATCCTCGCCGCTTGTTGTTCTATTAACATTTTAGTGCCATTTTGTCCAGGTCGTCAGACGTTTTGATAACGGAATAATAATATGACTAGATAAGTAAACTATTTTTTAATTAATGAGTATTGAGCTATTTTCAAAGGCACGTCTTCACGATGCTTTGCTTCCAAGTTTATCTTATCAGGATTTGGGCGTAAAATGTGTCTTTATCATTGAAAGCACAATACAGGTACCAGTTTTACATTTAGCTGATCGAAAATTCTACTGTGGATGTCAAAGACAACGATGACTGATGCAAATTACTAGCATAATATTCGATCAACGATTCTGAAAACAAGACAAATAAAATTTTATCATGAAAATTATCGAAACTCCTTTAACTCATGCATTTGGCCAGGAGTTAACGACTGCAGACAGTGTGGGTGGAGTTCAAACCAGCAAACAGCATGAAGACAATTTGAAGAAAACAGACTGATAAGGGAATTTTAGCTTTAATGCTCGAACACCAAGCTTTTAATAGATAATTAAGAAGTGATTAGTCTATGACGACTTCACTTGGCGTATGTGTAGCTGTAACTCTGGATCCTGCGAATGGTACATCTTTTTATCAACCTTTTTATATTGGTAATGTTGTTAAGAAGCCTTGTCAGCTGTGATGATGTATCCGCTAAAGACTGTCCAGTCACCTCCTCTAACACCGTTTCCAGCTGCTTGTTGTACCCACACCTTCTCACCAGCAGTAAGGTGTATGGTGAACTGGGTTGAGCCCTGATCCCCCGGATCGCTTTGACCCTCAGCATAGACATGATCAAGAGGGATGTTATCCTTTGTTATGGTCAACTTCAGGAATGGCGCAACACTAGGAGACATGGCGACGAGGTTAAATACGTAAACTCCGGGTATCGGTGCTGTGAAAGAATCGTCATGCTTGCTCATAGGTCGTTAGGGCCGTAAATAAAAAGTGGCGATTCTGTCAAACTTCAGCTTCTGACCAGAGGCAATGGGGATACCGTGAGAGACTCGGGTCATCATAAGTCAGATAAAAAAAAAAAACGAAAACCGTGAAAGCAACTGTTGAAAGACGTTTGTGACTTTACGACAGACATACACAGAATAGGACAGGGTAATCATAAGCAATAATGGTTTGAACAAAATTATATTTTTATTGTGATTTATTATGCAAAGTATTGTTTACCTAAATACGTAATAACGCCATAAGAAAAATTAATAGCATTAAATAAATACAGATTGTTTTAAAGTACTTTGGCTATATGTGCTTCTTTTATCTAATAATTTGAATAAAAATCTTGTATTTTTTCAACACACACATATGTATAAAAAACAGATTGAGAGTAAGAAAGTCGGTCAAGCAAGACGCGGTATAATATCAATAGAAACGGAGCCAAGAGCAAAGAGGCATAGTCATTTCGAGCATATGTGTAGATATACTAAAACATGTCCATACACTAAGTATTAATCGAATGATTGCCTGAACCCTACAACTCACCTTGCTGAAATGACCTCGGTAGTGAGTTCTTGAGGGCCGTCATCTCATTCTTCAGCGCCGTCGTCTCACTTTGAAGTGTTGTGATCATCGCTGCTTGTTGCTCTACTATCGTCTTCAGTGCCGCTATGTCCAAGTCATCGGACTTTTTGTTAATATACCCATAACATGACCAGATTAGTGATATTTGTAAAGCCACACTTACAAAAACCATTCTGTTGAAGTTTGTAAGCATTGCTCTGTTTTCAAATGCAGTCTACCTTTGCTGTTAACAGTATAACGATAGTGTAGGAGACACATATCTGGATACGTGACTATACGTTACCTAGTTTACCTTATCTGTAAAAACCTCTTTATCTATGCACTGTTTGATTAAACCCTGAGCATGTATTGTTTTAGACAATGAATGGCGGACATTCTTCTATGCATCTGGTTAAATAGTTTAACTGGTGACGAGAATCAAATTCCCATGTTTTATTGTCAATATATTTAATTAAGGATTTGTTGTTGTTTGTTGTTGTTGTTGTTGTTGTTGTTGTTGTTGTTGTTGTTGTTGTTTTTCCAAGTTTATCTTATCAGTATTTTAGCGTAAACTCTGTCGGTATCATTGACAGCACGATACAGGTGCCAGATTATATTCAGTTGATCAAAATTCTACTATGGATGTGTACCCTTCCATACATGAAATTTAGTAACTTTTACTACTATTTCATTAAACTCTCTTCTGTTTGATACCAGCGCTACTCTATGAATAAGCCAAATTGGCTATTTAAAGCAATATGCAAAACATTTATTAATACTGACTTACTTTTTTGCATTGGACTGGAATGTTTAAAATGAATTTAATTCTGTTTTTCTTCTATTATCATGTGAAATATACGATCGTCACGGCGTTTCGAGCGTGTTGACCACACATACTGTAATTGCTCAGTCAAAGTTAACGGTGACTGATGCAGATGACTACCTTGATATTGGATCAAAGATTCTGAAAATAAGACAAAATAAAATGTTATATTAAAAATTTCAAAACTACTTTAACCCAACCATTTGGCATGGATTACGACTGCGGACATTAGGGGTGAGAGTGCAAAGCAGCAAACAGCATAAAAACAAGCTGAAAATCTAAAAAATATAAAATAAACAGAATAATAAAGGAATGTTAGCTTTAATGCTTAGTCAAACATAAAGCTTCTACCAGGTCATTAGGAAGTGATTAAGCTATGACCATGTAGCGCATGCGCAGCTGTAACTCTGGATCCCCTACAAATAGTACATCATTTTTATGAACTCTTTCAAATTGTTAATGTTGCTAGGAAGGCTTGTCTGCCACGAGAAGGTAGCCGGTAAAAACTGTCCAGTTACTTCCCCTAACACCTTCTCCAGACGCTTGTTGTACCCACACCATCTCGCCAGCAGCAAGGTGCATGGTGACCTGAGTTGAACCCTGATCATCGGGGTCACTTCGACCGTTACCATAGACCAGATCCAGTTGTACGCCGTTCTTTACTATTGCCAAAACTAGATATGAAGTTTCGTCCGGAGACATGACGACCAGGAAGAATGAATATAATCCGGGTATGGGTGCCGTGAAGACTCCAGTTCTTGCATCATAGGCATTGCCGAGGTTGGTAATGATATTGTCAAATTTAAGCGTCTGCCCAGAGGTAATGGGGATGCCGGTCTGGCCGTTATCAGCTGAGAAGCGTACTGTAAAGCCAACTGTTGAAAGACATGTTTGACTATAAGACCGCCATACACAGTATATGATATGGACGACCATAAGTAATAATGTTTCAACGCATTTCTTTTTGTGATTTATTATGCAGAGTGTTGTTTAGCTAAGTACGTAATAATCTCCTCATAAAAATTTATAGCTTATTATATAGATTGTTTTAAATACACGCTTTTTGGCTATATGTGCTTCTCTTATCTAATTGGAATAAAAATCTTGCATTTCTGTCTTGTTGCGTCATATGCTATGTTATTGTTTATTTCTTGAAAGCTGTGTTGCTCCTTAGTTACCAAAGATTAAATGCATTTTCAAAATGAGAAAGTCTGTTTTCACGCTCACACAAGTGCTCATATGTGAACTAACTTGCTCTCTTGTACGGGGCGGCGATTTTTTTAATAGGTAGCCAAGCTCATAAAAGCAAATAATTTCATGTGTAGATATACTGTCCATACATTAAACATTCACTGAATGACTGCCTGAACCCTTCTACTCACCTTGCTGAAATGACCTCGGAAGTGAGTTCTTGAGGGCCGTCATCTCACTTTGAAGTGTTGCGATCATCGCTGCTTGTTGCTCTACTATCGTCTTCAGTGCCACTATGTCCAAGTCATCGGACTTTTTGTTAATGTACCCATAGCATGACCAGATTAGTGGTATTTGTAAAGCCACTCTTGCAAAAAGGGTTCGCTTGAAGTTTGTAAGCATTGCTCTGTTTTCAAATGCAGTCTACCTTTGCTGTTAACAGTATAACGATAGTGTAGGAGACACATATCTGGATATAGTGACCATACGTTACCTAGTTTACCTTATCTGTAAAACCCTCTTTATCTATGCACTGTTTGATTACAACCCTGACTGAGCATGTATTGTTTTAGGCAATGAATGGTGGACATTCATATATGCATCTGGTTAAATCGTTTAACTGGTGACGAGAATCGAATTCCCATGTTTCCACATGTTGCACAGTCAACTTTTATGATTAAATTTTATTGTGCTTACATTCCTCTCTAACTAACGGGCTATTTGTGTTTAGTTTGTTATAAACATTCATAAAAGAACTTATGGAAAAACATATTTAAAAAAAATAAAAGGAACTAATTACAGATTGCATTATGCATTGCCAAAAAATATAGTAATTTGTAAAAACTAATGTTAAGAAAAGAGATTTATATCAACAGTTAGCCGACCGCTAAATGTAATTTACGATTACTTTTGTAAAGATCTGTATAGCTTGCGTTTTATTTAGCACTTGTATGATTTTTATTTCTCTCACATATGCATATATTTGAAAACACACACACACTAACACAGATCTTCATCGAACTATTGAGTGACTCGTTAGATATTCATCAAGCTTTGTTTATGTTGTTGTGACTTCGACTGTTTGACCAAACAGAGCAATAGTCAGATGTTACAGTCTTTAGTCCACTTAGTTCCAGATCTTTTTGGTAAATCATGCCTCATTATTGTCTTGTTTTTGTGTTTCATTGGGTCAAGTCGCTGTGTACAAAATTTTAAAAAGAAATTTGGGACGAAGTTCCCATCTGTATGAATGCTGCAGTTAAAATAAACAATACAGGGTACAATTTTAAAAGGACGAACTACATGCATGTCCTTAGGAAACATAAGGGTTATTTGGAGGAAATTAAAATAATTAAAAGTAATTCAATGAAGGATGTCAGTGGGACTATATGCAGCTGATTATTTTCCTATTGGTATAGGCGGGTAATCCAATCTTAAAAATAAATTTACGAATTTATTTCCTTAAGTTTATGATCTTTGTTAATGTTAAAAAAACAACAACTTTACTTCTAGGTACTGCTTTTTCTTTTTCACTTTGTGCTTTTGATTGTGAGAATAAAGGCTTGATTGAGGTTCCAGTCCTAATCGTAAAGGCGAACACAAATACTTACAAGTATCTGTCAAGCCTGATGTTACTTTGTTTACAACAGACCATTATTGTTATTTCCAGGCTCATTCTTTCGCAGTTATATTCAGCTAGTGGAGGGGAGATATATCTACGGGTTCAATGAGTTCTAAATGTGTTTACATCATGTAATTCGGTTTACTTTATCTTGATTATCCTATAACTCTCTGTTTAATAAAATAATTATATCAGTGTATTCTTTCAAACTAATTCAGTTGCCTGTCAAATGACAGACTTGACTTTCTTACATTCAAATAAATCAGAACCCTCAGTTTTCGTTTAAGCTTTTCAAAGAAATGTATTTTGTAGGTAGCACTGTAAGCAACAAACGTGATATTATTATATTGTCAATTTTGTAAATCAGAAATAATAACCTGCCAAAGCCAAAGTTAATTATTAGTAGCAACGTTGGAAGTGTTCGACTACACACCTAATTTTCTAATGTAAAGCTGCTATCAGGTCCTGAAGGACTAATCATGCTATGAAGATATTACTGTGTGTCTGCTCAGCTATCCCTGTTTCTTAAATGATCATAAAATGCTATGCTCCTAATCCTATGCACAACTTTCGTCATTATTTTGGTAAATTCTTTTTAACGCTGTTAAGAGGGCTTGTCTGCCACGAGGAGGTAACCGGTAAAAACGGTCCAGTTACTTCCCTTAACACCTTCTCCAGACACTTGTTGTACCCACACCATCTCGCCAGCAGCAAGGCGTATGGTGATCTGAGTTGAACCCTGATCCTCCGGATCACTTCGACCGTTGCTAAAGATCATATCTAATTGTACGCCGTTCTTTACTATTGCCAGATAGAGAGGTGAAGTTTCGTTCGGAGACATGGCGACCAGGAAGAATGAATACAATCCGGGTATCGGTGCTGTGAAGACTCCAGTTCTTGCATCATATGCGTTGCCGTAGTTGGTAATGATATTGTCAAATTTGAGCGTCTGCCCAGAGGCAATGGGGATGCCCGTCAGGCCGTTATCAGCTGAGAAGCGTACTGTAAAGGCAACTGTTGAAAGAAGTGTGGGTATAGAAAACAATGAGATATAGCAAAAAGAGGCAGGCGACCAAGAAGAATAATGACCTAAAAAGATTTATTTATTTGACCTGTTTAAGTGCAAGGTCCATGACTTTGATTAAAATCCCATTTATTAAAATGTCTATTTATCTTTAACATGAAGAAACATAAGTATTTCAAAATATTTTTTGTCAATGCTCACGCATTTTTTGTCAATGCTATGCCTACACGTGCTCGCGAACGCATATATATTAGAGAAGGAGAGAGATACTTGATAAGTATTAATCATTTGACTACATGACATTTGGCAACCCACCTTCTTGAAATGACCTCGGCAGTCCATTTTTCAGGGCCGTAACCTCACTATCAAGAGTCGCGATCTTCGCAGCCTGTTGTTATACGATCGTCTTCAGTGCCAGCAGGTCCAAGTCATCTGATTTTCTGTTGACGCTTCCAGAGCAGGACCAGGTCAACACTATTTGTGTAGCGAAAAGCTTTAGGAAATTTCTTTGGATGTTAGTCAGCATGGCTTTGTTTGCAGATTTACCTTACCTCTGGCACAGTCAGAAAAATATGTGCACAAGACAGCTTTGTTTGTAACTTCTCCCCCAATGATTATCTGACCTGGATTTAAGCGTAAAAACTTTTATCTTTGACTTGTCGTGACGCAGATAACAATTTCAACTCAACTGACCAGAAAGTCTGCGGTCAACATGACCTACCAAAAACTTTTTTTTTTAAACTTCAAATATGACCTTCAATGGTGTTCCCTTAAAAAATAAGGAGAAAGACTAACATCGCTTAGGTTTTTGCGTTGATCATACTCATCTCTTTTGTAACCAAGGTTAACTCAGTGCATGAACTTTAGGAGCACCATGCCTGAAATTAGTATTTTACATACAGTAAACTCAAATTGAAACGGTTTGGGAGTTCGCAAAATGTGATATTATTTCAGAGATCCGGGATTTCGTTTTAAAACCTGTGCTTACCTCACCACCCTTTATCTCACTCGTGTACCCATTAAATATTTCAAGATTGCCCATACGTCCATATTGCAAGAGGCAACTCCGCCATTAATCAGGCACAATGGCAAAATTTAAGACGAAATACATAAATGTTAATCTGACGTTAAATAGCAAAAGAGAAATTTACATACAAAGAATTGCATTTGTATCAACACTTGCTACACCTTTTTTTTTTAAACCGCATTTATTGTTACGAGAAGTATTTGCCGGACGTGTCTCCCCTACTGACAAAGACCTACCGGGCATTTAATTTTCAATTTTAATTTCAAGTTTCTGGAGATAGCTTTCTGTGAAATCAAAAAGCAAGAGCAAAATTTTCTTAATGGATTCCATTACATTTTTTTAGCCTACTTCACGCTCCCCAAAGCGTCCGAACGAAAAGACAAAAAAGTCGACCACATTCACGAGGTACCACAATTAGCATGTCTTTCGCGATGATGATAATACAAAAAAAGTAGGCTGACTGGTCCAAGGAGGCGAGCTACTTTTATGTAGTCCATACTGTAGAATAGAAAAAGAAGCAACAAGACGAAAGTTCACAGACAGGTTTATTTTATTCAAAAGGTTTCTCTGATTGTCTCATGTTGACAAGATATGTCTAGTTGAATGAAGTCAGGAAAAAAGTTGCATTATTACTGCAAAGAATGTCAAAGGCCATTGGTCGAACTTCACGATATTAAGAAGGCTTGTCAGCTGCTAGGAGGTATCCAGTAAAGACTGTCCAGTCACCTCCTCTAACACCGTCTCCCCCTACTTGCTGTACCCACACCATTTCACCGGCAGTAAGGTGTATGGTGTACTGGGTCGAGCCCTGAGCATCCGGGCTTTGACTGTTCGCATAGACGTGGTCTACAGGGATGCTGCCCTTTATTACAGCCAGATCAAGATTCCGGGCTTGAAGAGGAACCATGGCGACCAGGTGAAATGTGTACAGTCCAGATATCGGTGCCGTGAAGACTCCAGTGCTTGCATCATAGGCGTTGCCAAGGTTAGTTATGACACTGTCAAATTTTAGAGTCTGCCCAGAGCTGATGAGGATGCCGTGAAGGTTTTCATCAGTAGAAAAGCGAACTGTGAAAGCAACTGTTGAAAGAAGTTTGTGACTAGACAGTCATACACATTATCTATGCACGATGAAGGTCTTAATGAAATTCCGTATGTTCATCCGTCTTGTAACCAAGTTCATTAAGTCAACAGATACTAATGCATAAATAAAAATATATACTTTAATCCTTTTAATCCGTTTTAAAGTCTTTGTTGCGTCTTACTATTTCTTCTTTCTATCACTATGTTAATTATTTAACTCAAAATCTTTTATTTGTATCCTTAGTTCGTTTATGTTGTGTATGTATGTAAATTTACAGCTCCAAATCTGTTTTACGCTCTTTCAAAATGAATTTTAAAAACTTCCTGGAGAACAAACACGTGCTCCCATAAGCACACGCACTTATCCACCAATTCCCCACCCAGCCACCCACCTAGGCACACAGACCTAACAGAATAAGTGAGAAAGAGAGTGAATGAGGCAAGAAAAAAATGGAAGGGGATGAAAAATATACACATAGAAATGTATACAAATAGACAACATAGTATCTGTTTTTCGTGAATATTAAAACAACATACATTCATCCTTTAACTGCTTGGAATCTGAGGATTTACCTTGCTGAAATGACCTTGGGAGTCCGTTCTTGATAACCGTGACCTCGTTCTTGACAGCCGTGAGCTCACCCTCCAGTGTTGCCATCCTAGCTGCTTGTTGCTCTACGATCGTCTTCAGCGCCTCTATATCCAAGTCATCGGACTTTTTGTTAACGGACCCATAACACGAAAGCTCAGTGCTACTTCTATAGCTATTAGCACAAGGACATTTTTCTTGAAGTTAGTTAGCATTGTTTTGTTTTCAAGCGCACCCTACCTCTGCTGCCACAATACAATGATAGTGTAGGAGACAGACATCTGATTATCAGGGCTGCAAGTTTCCAAATTATCTTATCTGGACTTGAACATAAACCCCTCCTTTATCTATAATTAAGTGCACAAACTGCCTTGAAAGTTTCAGCTTTAGTTGACGAAAGTCTGGTCTCTGTAATCTTTGAAGTGTGCTCTCCAAATGAGTTCAGATGTAAGAATTGAAATACACCCTGGGCAGGGCTTCTGCTTACGCAAACAATTGCGTACAGTAAGCATTAAAAGTTCGGAGGACCCCTTCAATTTTCGTCAATGGGGTCCCCTTCAAATTTGGGTGAAGAACAGGGACCCCTTAAAAATCTGAAGAAGGGTACCCTGGGACCCCAAAGAATTTAGCCTTAGCAGAAGCCCTGGGCCCTCTCCGTGTGGAAAAATTTCGATCACCAGTCATTCCTGAAATGTTAATCACTGTTAATTGTTACTCATGTACACTAACCAGCTTTTGTTTGGGGGGGGGGGGGGTAGAGGTCAGTTAAATGGTTTACCGAACACGAAGATCGACGGTGGCTGTAAGGACTAAGTCAATGAAATTGTGTTTCAAAACGTATTTGAGAAGTGGATAGTCATCCTTGTTCGATTCCAGTGTAAGAACAGCACATCGATGCCGCCCTCACAGTGGACCTAACGTCGGAATGGGTACGTAGATCCATAGAGGGCAGAGGCATATTGAAGGGTTGCGAGTTGTTGGAGTGCCCCCATGCTGTCTTAAAAATGCTGGCGCTATAAACAAGAAGTAGGTCTCTAACAGTACTTTCATCTCCGACTAGAAAAAGGTTAGAGCTAGGATGACGTTTACCTTTGCTATATATTAGGATTAAAAGTAAAAACTGTTGTGAATGTTTCCCCAAGATAAGCAAATAAAAAAAGTATTTTACTAAAAATCAGGCGGACCTCTAAAAAGAAAAATTTTTTTTGTAGGAGGAAGCGGTTGAGCCTCATCTCTTCGATTCCCCCCCCCCCTACCATCCCTTGTGCACGCCGCTTTACTAAGAAGAGATTGGACTTAAACAACGGTCACCAGATTTTGACTTCAGTAAATTGCCTTCTATTATCAGAAAACAGGAATGCCGATAAGGAACAAAAGGCAGCAGCGAGCACAAAGATTTATGCTCAACTGTGCATCACAATGTGTTGGAGGGACAAGATAACCGCGAGCTCAACTGAGACTTTGCTTTCAGAGTTACCTCCCATAGACTGACAATGGCGGACCCAAAAGCCATTTTTAGTGACAGCGATGCTAACCATAGTAACGACAGTAGCACGCTGGACAAGGAACCAAAGTGTTTGAAATGTGGAAAAGTACAGAACATGATGAAACGTTGCACACGGTGTCGATCTGCGTTTTACTGGTAATACAGTGAATTTTTTTGAATGATATTTTATGTGTGATTATATAATACTGATTACATCTTGTGTCGATTGTGAGTGATATATATGTTCAGAATTCTCGTATATACATGATTGTAACGCAGCGTGTACATTTTCGTCCTGTGCGTGATTTTATAATTCTCTTGGCATGCGTTTTTATTATAGTCGGAAGCATCAGAAATATTAATGGCAAAAATGCATAGCAAAATATACCCATTTCTACTAACAAAGCATAATTATACATTGATAACACGTCGCTAAGCAGATTGTTGCTTTCGCAGTTCCCGGGCCTGTTTTGTGAAACACTGGCCTACCCATAAAGTCTTTGCCAGGCAGACAACAAGTCAGGGTAAGCATTATTTTCAAACTTCTGTCAGTTTTTGACTGTACAACCACTGCAGCTCTGTGCAAAGGCATATATAGATATGAAAAAAAGAGGTTTTCATTTTACACAAATCAAGCAGGTAAAGAATATTTTTAATGACTTCTTTATAATAAGTGATTATATTTCTTGTCATCTTATAACTATATTATGGAAAAGGAGATAATAAGAATAAAAGCATATGATATTTTAAAAATGTAGAATTTGTAGAACCATACTTGGAATTAACATCCACACTAAAGTTGTAGACCTTGTTAACATCACTTTAAAAAAGTCAAGTAGCAAGTTTAAGTTTATAATTATTATTTAAAGGTTATTTGATAAATGTCTTCAATTTCTTGAAGAATGACTTCTTTCAACAGGAAAAAAACTAAACATAATTTAACCGAATGTCTTTCTAGGGAAAGTTTCACCATATAAATACACCTGTCTTTTGTACAGAGTAAACAGTGAAGAAGAAGCATCCAGACTTTACAGTGCGTTGTGTCTGTCAGGAAATATCGACAGGACCAGGCTTAAACAGTGGTGAGGTGAGGATATTGGAATGTGCAAAATGGAGAGGTTCCTTCTCCCCCATTGTAAAGAGATGCAATCTATGCTAAGAGCATGATGTAGATGAATCTTTTATGTTCCTTACTGTTTACCATGATTTGTGCATATGTCTGTTGTTGCAATACAGAATACTGATCATGTTCTTGCTAGTTTATTTAATGTTATTACATGAGGAAATACTGATGATACTTCCTAGTCTTTTTTTAAAGATAATAATATTGTATGGAAGTAATTTTGTTAGGTATTTTAGTTGATAACATAGCAGTAACGTGGAGAATTTATATGTTCTCCTTCACAGACATTTGTGGAAACTTCATCATTGGAAGGTCTGAATGAAGCCAGTCATACAACTATACAGAAACAGCAAAGTGCAGCAGAGGTGATCATAGTTCTTAAGTTCATGAAAGAAAAAAAGAAATTAATAGTGCAGCAGGACTGGGAAGGGGAGGTTATCATTAAAAAGATAAGTGATTTTCTCATGATTGTGCCGAATACCATGCGCCTCATTTGTAAAGGAAGGCAACTCAGTTATGCAACAGTGAGAGAAGTTATTTCCCCTGGAGTTGTTATGCAAGTGATTAGGTGAAAAACTACAAGATGCTTCGGGCTTAAATCTCAAAGATGTTGAAGTTATGATGACACAAATGAAACTTACATGGAATGAAGCTGTAGGTGCTTTGCGCTTGACCAATGGAGATTTGATTGATGCTATGGTATTGGCTGGAAACAAAGCCTAGTGATACTTTTTCCTCATGATGACTGTTACCAGCTTCTTAGGCATGCACACTTATCAGTAGGCATCAACTGCATCATACAAATTCACATTCATTCATCATCATTAAGATCATAACTACTCACTAAGTCTCTCTCTCTCTCACACACACACAGGCTGGAGAAAGCCTGAATACCCAGAGAAACCCTGAACAGTTGGCCCTGTGAGTGTGACCGTTTCTTTAACCAGTTCACCACCAACTTGCCCCAGTTATAGAGACTAGTCCATAATCATTACCAGTTCCAAGGATTAATTGGACTTAGTTGTCCATAGTCATACCAGTGCCTAGGGACTGGTGTGTCTTTTTAGCTGGACACGTTTCTATGGTGTTGCCTGCTGTGCCTGTTGGAAATAGCATACCTTGCATGCTGTATGAACAGATTCTTATGCTTAAAACTGGCAGTCACGCTTGAGGGTCTTGTCTTTACTGTGATAAAGAGATTAAGATTTCAGCCACTTTGACCAGGTCACTGCATCTCAGATATGTTTTTATTCCAACTATTATTGCACACACAATGTATGTGTATATATATATACACACACATGAAAACTCTCTTTCAAAGGTAGCATTTGAAAAACTTGTTCTGCCATAAATCAGGATTTTCATGAACCACTAATTTGATTGATATGAGAGGTTTTCTGCTACTTTATTCTTTTTTTCCAACAGTGACATAGTTTTCAAGTTTTTCACCCTGATGATGTAACTCATGAGTAGTAACCCATTGAGCATCTGTTCTAAGACTTCGTCTGAAGTGATTGTGAAGTGGTTCAAATCTTAATTTGTCAATTGTTATAAGAAAACCTTGTTTCCTTGTTGTTGATGTCATATGAATCATTTAAGTGTATTCCCTTGCCTTTGTATATTAAGATGAATTATGTAGAACTAAATAAAAATTTGTATAAATTGGGAAATTTTTAAAACTGCAGTTAGATATATGATTGATGCTAAAACAAAATGTCCAAACCATTGCAAGAAAACGATTGCATAAAAGATTGAGACACTGGTGTGTGTGCATGCATATGTGCACACAAGTGTGCATGGATCGTATTTGATGACCAGTTGGTGAGACATTGAAATCTCCCACAATTAAGGAATTTGGATCTTGATGAGCCCTGACTTTTAATGTGGAAATATTTATGTCTGATATGAATTGGTTTAATAAATACTTTGTTCCATGATTGACACTATGTAAGTGTTTTAGAGTTGGAAGAGTAAGATAAGAACTTAACTGTAAGCTGTGTGTGACGCAGATTGTTAAGCTGTGATTAGCATTGCATATCCCTCTGTACATGTCTATGTTGACTCGGTGGTCGGAGGTCCGCAGATACCTCGCCATCCGTGTGCCCAATTCCCTGGGATCAATATCATGCATTGAAGAAAAATGCAAACCATTGTGAAAGTTTCGCTCGCATGCGCGTGCACAACTGTACCTTTGCTGATGTAAAAAGCAAAGGGTTGTGCAGGAAAGCGATGGAAATATAAGTTTCTTCAGTCGATACGCACAGCGATAATGAACTCCTGATTACCTCGTGCCTCAACTATCACAAATCTTTAAAATCTCTCAGACAGAAACTACACTGCATTCTTTGAAGTATAAAACGTCGATGTCACGAAATAACAAGTGGAGTAGAGCAGTGGGTTGGTAAGGAGCGGTGTTGCGCTGGCTATTATTTCGAGAGAATAAGGATTCGCATACCGCGCATCTAACAGTGTAGGTCGTTAGGCAGGTGACAACTTTGCAACTTTGTCGGTCTTTAGTGATTATAAACCGACGCGGGTGTTCGGGTATGGCAGGTAAGTTAGTCTCAGGTAAGGAAGGGATTCCAGAAGCTGGGCGACTGTAATTGTTTCCAGTTAGCGGCGATGCGTGATCGATTGTATTTATGTACATAGGTGTGCGATGTGCCACGGATAGTCCAAGCCGGCAGTTTAACATTGTGATGGACCCAGAATCGCTGCTTCGCCACCAAACTCTCGGCGCATACACTTCAGAGCGAGAGAAACTGATTAAATTCATGCCTTCTATTACTGTGTTGTTCGCTATCACCAGGCTACCATCACCAGACAAGAGACGTGGAATAGAGACTTGTCAAGAGGTGCGCAACCCACTCTTAAAAAAGAATGTCGTAAAGAGTGGCTCTATGTAACGGATTTAACCCTGCAAGACGTGGTTCTACTCTTGGCAGCGGAGTATGTTACTCTGGTAACAAAGCTAGGCGCTGGTTCCACTCTGTTGCAACTTCAACTGCGGATAACGTCCGTGTCTTGTGAAAGATTTGCTCCAGACGAGGAAGATCAACGGCTAGTAGACCACCAACTCTTCTACGTCGCGTTGGGAGTGCAGTCCGTGCAGCAAGGACAATTGTGTACTATAAACAAAGACATTCCTAATTAGCAAGGGACAATTGTTCGAGACGACGAAGGACAATTGTGTGCCAAACCACCAGGAACTATTCTATTCCACGCAGCAAAGACAATTCAGTGGAGCTAAGTAGTGTATGAATGCATTACGTGTGGAGCGTGTGAAAGTGTGCATGAATGAGTGGTGGTAGTTAAGGACAGGGTTCTTTTACTCAATAGATATCTAGAGTAGTGTAGGAAGATAGGGTTAAAGGACACCCTAGATAATTAGCCAGGATATGAATTCACATAATCTGTTTCGTTGTGGATGTTAGTGATGTGTGTAAGCATTCTTTTTTAATCAATAATTAAGTTATTTTCTCTAAATTTCGTCGTGTTCGTTTATTGGGGATGTGCGCTGGGGGCTTGATCGTGGTGAAATTATTAATTAGCAATTTAGTGAAAACTCATTGATTACGCACAAGTATATGTCGGTGTGTGTGACGGAGTTGTCGAGAGTGTAGGTAAGGTTTTAACTACGATTCTCCATCCATCACGTGAACCTGATCCCCTTAGGTTTGCGACAATTGACTTCATACAAAAGTTACATCATTGCTACTATTCTGGAAAAATGATTACTAAGCATTGTTAAAATAATTGCACGTCCTACAATGCCATTTAGCAAAGTATCGCAAGAATAATTCCATATGCAGATATTTCCGTACCCCCATTGAGAGATATAATAGTCATTGATTAACAACAAATAGACCAGCGATGTACAGATGAGTAGGATGTGGGCAGACGCCGCAAGCTATAATATTTCAATACATCGTTTGCCTTTATTTTTATATATTTGATGTACATAAAAAAGTAAGATTTTTATTAAAACAGTTCTATTCTTCAACCTTTCAAGGACATAATTATTGCATTTCTCAATAATTGCTAAATTTTGATCTCAACATCTTTTAAAAGCAGTCATTAAGTCTTTTAAGTGCCCGATTATTAGACTTCTACCACGAACTAATATCCCTGGACTGCTGGCAGAAGATTTTTTTTTCCAGTTAACTGCTAAAACAAGGGATGAGACAAGAAACCTTCCGGTTTATTCACATTCTTTGTTACGGCTCGCCGAGACTAACAGCGGATCACTTCGCAATAGGTCAGGGGTGGGCAATTAATTTTCTCAAGGGGCCGCATGAGAAGTTGGGATAGTTTTAGAGGGCCGGACTAATATAATTACTCAGTTTTACCCAATCTTTATATATAGTATATATACTGGAAGCGGGCGGGCCGGTCAGAGACAGGAGGCGGGCCGGATCCGGCCCGCGGGCCGGCGTTTGCCCAGGTCTGCAATAGGTTAAGCGTTGGTTTTGGTAGAGAGACAGCAGTCCATCTATACACTCCTTGCTTCCACGAAATGAGTAATGACAGAGCTCGCAGAGTTTTCCTGTACGAAATGAGTAATAAAATATTCAGATGTAGAGTTTTGTTCGAATTCTTTCACATCGTCTTCTAGGGTCAGTGGCGGTCGAGAAACAACAATGTCGTGTCTTGTTTTTTCGTTTTGTTGTCTTCATTTTATGGTTCGTCGTCTTCTTCTCAACTTCGTTGTCGTCTTCTTCTTCTTCTTCATTATCGCCGTGTTCTTCCTCCGCGATTATTTCCCGTAGTGTGATGTATGGTTAATGCAAACTAGTTAACCAACGTTTGTGGACGCTGGGTTGCATTTCATTATTTCGTTTTCTACGTAAAAGTATAGTAGAGGGCGGGGTGTGTGTGCGAACGGTCGAAATGAGGACTCGGATGTCAACAGAACACTTACACAACCTAGCCAGCATCCAACTCAGTTTTCGGCTTTGATGTGGTGCAGTGATGTTTCAATATGTCGCCTGTTGAGTGAGAATTAGAGCTGCGATTAAAGTCTGGAGCAAAGTAGTCTGCGCAAAAATTCGTCATCTTGCTTTTACAAGTTCCGGATCCCAACTTCCCACCCCTTCACTCCCCAACCGGTTGTTCTCATTCTGGGACTTCCGCCGTAATGTCTGTCATTAACTTAGCCTCGTCATTAAGCCCCGACGAGGGATGAAACCGGACGCAAAAAGGATGGAGAGACTGGGGAAGGAGGGAGGAGGTTGCCTCGTCACTTTGGGGGTTAGCGACAACATGTTCTGAGCTCTTGGCTGTTTCTCCTGCTGTTCAACTGTTAATGTGATCGTGGGAATTTCTTTTATGTCCTGGATGAACTGGTCTGTTCCTTCTAATTCAACATTACAGTGTGTCCCTCAGATGAGCTTTTTTGAGACTGTGTTAAATCGAACAAAGTGCCGAGGTTTCAAACCGGCAAAGTGCCTCAAAATCCCATTGTATTGGGAATATATTCTCAACATGACCAAAATTTCAATGTCATGAGCGTTCGCCTTCAAATCCTTGGTTTCTTGCGACCTACACACACAGCTTTGTCAAACGTTCGACATTTAAGTTAAAAATGATCGTCAATGCCACATGGTGGATCTCTCGAAATCTGTTCTGCGTTATGTTTTCTGGATTAGTGCAACTAGAAGTCCAGACACTCATTAAATCTGAATACTAACAAAACTGGATTAAAAAAATATATATATATAGAAACAGACACAACTGCTAGGGTTGGCGTCCAGGACTGAAAACGATGGCAAAAGACTTATTTTCCGTGTGAGGGTGTCACTGCAGGCGGTCACATAAATATGACCGCAGTTGATGTTTATAGATGTGCGTGTTGCACAGGCGCTCAAGACCATACAATCCAACTTGTCTTCTTGTCTGGATCGTAGCCCCACAATAGTTTGATGTCAGTGTAGAATCTCAATAGGCCCAGCGCCTTCTACGAGTGCATACCCTGATACCTATACTATATGCACGGATGAAACATCTTGTAGTTTAAAAAATGGCTTGAGTATGTTAAGGGGACTATTTCTAGAGCCAAGAAAGACAATGAAAGTGCTCAAATAAATAAATGGAAGAATGCTTTATTCACACATCTACTTGGACACCTATGGTAGCCCTGCAATCGCTTTTAACCGAACAGCTTTTCGAGATGACGGCCGAAAACTAACTCCGGAGTAGGTAGTGAGGACTTTCATGTGTGAAAACACAGTTCTTACAGTTCTTAAGACAAGCTTTCAAAGTGAGCATTCATCACACTGATCATCACTGGCTCAAAATGCAACAAACTTTAGAGGGTTGTTTCTGTGCCCAGCCATACCCCACCCCGTAATTAATTTACGGATGGATTTTGGAAGCTAAATTTACAGGTTAGGTTTATATCGTCTATATCTACCGATGTCTGCAAAAACGCAAACCATTCAGGTTGGTCTTTAAGCTGGCTTGGCTATACTTAGCCATTGCCACTGTTGCGATCTTGGTGCGGACATTATGCGTGGAGTGGCCGTCCTTGGAAGGGTGGCTCCCAAGTATTTGAAGCTGCTTAAAATTACCTCTTCGAGCTGTACCCTGTTCATGTAAATCTTTGCTTTGCCGCTTCCATTGACCTTTTAGTGCTGGTTCCCATTCCATATGCACTTTAACTGTCTGTTAGTTTGTTTATGAGGTCTGCTAACAGATATAAGTTGTGTGCAAAGCGTAGGTTAATTAAGTAAATAAATTTGTATAGCGCTTTATCCTGCAATGAAAGACTAACTAAAAGCGCCTTACAAAGAAAAGAAAAAAAAAACACGGACATAAGGGTCTCAAAACAAGGAGTCCACATTGTGTTTGAAGGGTATGCGATCAACAGCTGTGATTCGTAGTTGTTGTATCAGTGGAATAGTAGTGGTGGAGGTGGTGGCACTAATAACATTGTTGCATAAAGGCTGAGGTTCGGCCTTCCGCCAGTGAAAATGGAAGTATGATGGTCGTGGGGAACTTCGACCATTGTTCTCCAAGAAGATAGTAAACAGCACCGGTGTTACAAAACAACAACATATGGCCACAGGATTTTTAGTTATTGTGCAGTGAAACAATGGAACCTCTCTCCCTTTCATATCCGCCACCTACCCACTATTGAATCCTGTAAACCTGCACTGAAAACGCACCTTTTCCGTAAACATAACCGCGGCATATTCAGTGCGTGTGCTTTAGTGATAGAAAGGGACATTTATTTTCCAAAAAGAATTCGCCGAAAACGTGGACTTTATGTAATTCTTTCAAGCAGACACAAAATGAAAATGACCACGAGAATCAAAACGTTTTAACGTGAATAATGAGTTTCTATACTGACTTTTAATTATTTTCAGATATTTTACTCGAGATTTTCTTTGCCATTCATACCGCTCAAGGCACCTTCCTCTCTTAACACACTCCTGAAAAACAGTAAATACAAAGAAAGACGAAAGGGCATGACTTGACAATCTTGGAAAGAAAACAAAAAAGAGAAAGATGAAGACAGAAGTTTTCATCTGTGATCGCACCAGCTGTCTTTATGGCAGCAGTTCAAAGTACGGTGGAGTGTGGGAGATAATTTGCTGTCAGTTGATTGGTGAATCGTGACAAAGTGATCTGGACGTTGACGTCGTTGACATCTTACACTCCGGCCGTGACCGTGTGAACTGCCATCAGCACGACTCATGTTTCTCCCTCCTCATTGAAAGCTATCCTCATGCGTCACAACTTTGCAAACTGTTGACCCTTCAGTTCCGCGCGAAAGGCAACCCAGGATTGTAGCAGAGCGACCACCATTTTTAGTGTTCATTCGCGCTTTACGTGGGAGAAGCACGCGAAACGTTCCGAACGATGTCTGTCCTGTTCTGACCTTTAACCTCGTCGTCCTTGAGAGAAAGCGATTGCCGGCGGTGGCGTCCCGCCCACCGCGATGAGAAAGCGGGATGGGTGACGGGGCGATGAAAGGCGGTTACCCACCGGTGCGTGTTTGTGATTCCACATGCCAAGAGTCGCTTTTCCTGTCTCGCCACAGTTTGCCAGCGCCGTGACGCCGGGATAACCTCGCTTCGCTGGAAAAGCCCCCGTTGTGAATGACGCAGAGGTCACGTGACCGGAACCTACCTCGTTGACGATTGGTCAGAGTGCGGATGGGGTTGCATACACAGGGCGAGGGGTGACAATCAGCGGTGTCAGCCGCAGCAGTATGCAATCAGGCACGTTCCACTAATTTATCCCAACGGTTGGATCGGAGGGATCATGTTGTTATAAAGCCGCCACGCTTTCGTAAAGTGGACAACAAGTGTCGTCTGCAACTTGTAGGCACCAGGACCGTCGTCGTGTGGCTGAAAAACACCTTGCGGCAAATATTCGCTAGTAGGCCAGTGGGGCTCTCATCACCGTCAGGAGTAAGACTATACACACCTGCTGAGAAAGGCGATAAGGCTGCGTGACCCAGCTTGAGCGAGAGACCGCGACCACTGCAGTAACTGAAAAAGGTCAGTAGACAAGACTTCTCGTGCAATTTTTTAGGAAAAAATAATTTCTTAGTCTAGTGACATAGTCTCTCTATCTCTCACTGCGCGTGCGTTGTGTAAGAAAGCGAGAGTGCGTGGGAACCAGGTGGGTGGTGGTGGGTGTGCTACTGCTGTAGGGCGATGAGTTGTAAAAATTCCAAGCATACCATTAAAAATGAAAATATAAGAGCGTGCATGAATGGTCTGCACACGGCCGCAACCCTTCGTGAGGTCCAAATCAGCGGCTATTGAAACAGTTTTGACTTTTGACATGTTAAGAATGGACAAATGAATTCTTTTTTTCCCCTCAGCTTTTTGTCATTTTTCGTCCCCATTTTTTTGCATTCCCCAATTCCCACATTTTTTTTTTTTTTAGTCTTCTACATTTGCGTCTATATCTCCTCCGTCTTTTTCCCTCCGCTCTTCCTCGTTGCGTTTACTGTACTAGTGTTGTAATAGATTACAAATGTATATTTTCCTATGTCTGACCATTTTTGTTAAAGGAAGTGGTGATAATTTATATAGCGTAAAATCTCTGCTAAAAGCAAACTCATATTTCTAACAAGATCACCAAGTAGTCACAAAGATGGAACGAACAACAATGTGACGATTGAAGATTATAGCGGTAACGACTCCAGAGAATGAGGGTAGTGACATCAGGAGAATACTGAGAACATATTGAAAAATCTAGAGAATATCAAGCAATGTTTTCATATAAAATTGCAAAAAGGGGATCGTCAATTCAGTTTATTTACTGCAAGTCGAGGTCGTTGCCGAAGCGAGTGAAGCACGGCGGAGTGGAATCCGGCCAATAAATCCTAACAGTTCGTTTCCTTCCTGCTATTCACTTTCAAAAGCATATGGAAGTGCTGTCACCAAATTTAATTCACATAAATTTGATGATGTATAATATGCATAAGTACTGTATGTAATGTAATGAAAAAGCAGCTGATAAACTAAAACCAGTTTCCGCTATGCGACATATTCCATAAACATAGGTGTTGACATCGTCAAAGCTGTTGGCGCTGAAAGGTATTCGACACACCCTTCTAAGCTGTGTAAACACATTCAACTTGTTTTATTTCATCATTGCTATTGAAAGACCAAATACAAAATTGCAATTTTTTTAAATTAGAAGAGGATGGAAATTGTAGAGTTTCGCTAAACATAACTCTCGGCTGATCACTTGTAAAAGGCAGCTAGTGTTTTTAAAACAACTTTTGTGGATTTCTTTGTGTTTAAGGATGTCTTTCCTGGCTTTGTGGCCTTGTGTGACACTTCTGGGTCGTCTGCTTACTTGCTTTCAGTTCATTGCATCTTGTCTCTTTGATGCTTGAAGGCAGGAAGCTATCGATTGTCAGACCGACCTGTGTAACACATCCGATATTTCCGCTCCATCAGCCACTGACTTTGTCAGTTTGTTAACAGATAAAATCACCCACGCCTTTTCATACTTGAGTGAATTGCCTGCCGTAAAGTTGGAGAGTTTGAGTGGGTGGGTTGGTGGGTGGAGGTGGTAAAAACAAATGTTTGTGCCGTTAATTGAAAGCCGCTGGTTGATATCGCTTAAAAATGTGGATTCAAACAGCCCCGAGCCTTTCATGTAAGAGAAATTCATCTTTTATGCCAGAGGTCTGTAAACATGCAAGTGTCTTCATTCATCGTCTGTCGTCATCTATCCGTGATAGGAGGAGGAAAAGAATCTAAAGACTTGCACGTTACAGGAGTTACAGAACATACAATTTACAAAATGAAGCGAAAGACAGAGGGATACGATATTTTTTTTATTATTCAGACTTCTGGTCCAAACATTCTGATAGAGAGGGGGGAGGTATGGGGAGGGAGAAAGAGGACAAAGCGATTTTTGACGACAGTAAAAATGGAGATAAAACCCACGGCTGCAACCAGAATCTATAATTCTGTATCTTTCTCCCCCCAGTTTTATGTGTAAGAGCCTGTGTATGTGTGTGTGCGCGCGTGCGTGTGTATATAAAGTGTGCATAAGGTAGTATGATGCTAAATAGTACTGAATACTGAAAGGATTTATTTTGACAAAGTTACAGTCAGAACGTGAGCTCCGTGTTTCCGTGAGTGAGTGGGTGAAAAAGGAGGTCCGATCTCTCTCAGCGATTTTATTTTTAAAGGTTACAAAGCTTTATCGATAGTAGGGATGACACTAAAGGCAAAAGCATATAAAGTGTGATCACCGAATTCTCTGAGATATGGGTGAGATTCTTTGGATCTGTGTGCTGGCGTGTGTGTGTGCGAGAGAGAGAGATGGTGACTAATTAACTTGTTTACCATGCCCTGGGTTTTCACAGCCGAGCGTTTCATGGGCGTGTGAGGACGGCGAGGGAATATAGGAGGCAATGGGAAACTGCATCACCGGCCCGAGCTCCGAGTTCGTCATCTACGTGCGCACTGGTGACCGCCGCAATGCCGGCACCGACGCCAACGTGCGCATCATCCTGCACGACGCCAACAACCACAGCTCCGAGAAAATCACACTGGACAACTTCTTCCGCAACGACTTTGACGCGTGGCAAGATGGACCAGTTCCGCGTGCCCAGCAAGCAGCTGCACAGCGTCGAGCGCCTGGGCAAGATCGCCCGCATCGAGTTCTGGCGAGACGACTCCGGCCTGGGCAGCGACTGGTACGTGGACAAAGTCATCGTAGAGAACCGCAAGACCAACGACTTGTTCGTCTTCCCGGTCTTCCGCTGGATCCGACCCGGCTGGCATTACATCATCAAGCACCTGGACACCTCGCTGCCGCAGTTTGACGAGTACGCGGATCAGCGCCGCATGGAGCTTGAGGAGAAAAGAAAGACATACGTCTTCGCGCAAAAAGCTCCCGGAATGCCAGCGCAGGTAAGAGACAGTCGTTGTGGTTGATATTGTTGCCAGCCTTGTCTTTGTCTTTCTCTTGCTCTCTTCTGTTGGACTCCAACTTCCCCGTTCTTTTTTTCCCTCAGGTAGCGCAACGGTTCACACCTGACACCAATACAGCGAGGACTGCTGTCCTGGGTTTCGATCTCATGTTTGGACAGAAGGATGCTTTGCCATGATATATCATAACCTTAGATGTTGGTTTAGCATAAAGCCCCAATTTGACCTTAACTCCTGCCCCCTTTTCTTCCCTTCTTTTTATTTTCCCTCTTGACTCTCGCTTTCCCCCAAACACTCTTTCTCTCTTGCTTTCTCACACACCTTCTCAAATCCTGCTTATTACTCCCTTTTTTTAACTTGATCTTTTGCTTTCTTTCTCTCTCGCGCTCGAACTCTTTCTAAAATTCTCTTTGCACATACTCTCTCACACACACTTTCGCGTACATACTAGTTTCTCGCATGTTCTCGCACTCATCGTGACTTCGTCTGTTTTCTCCTGAAGTCAAACGTTGAGCACGAGCTCTTCCTGCTCCCGGAAGCTGACAGCCACTGTCGTGCGTCGTTCCGGAATTTAGCTGTTGCTGGCGTTTGTTGTTGTTGTTTGTTGGTGATTAATGCAGTGACGGGAAGCCGAGAGTATGCGTTAGGGTTAGTGACGGATTCTCCTTGTAAGATGGAGAACAAAATTTGCAAGAGCTTTCCAGTCTCTGGAAAATTGTTCACAAACGCTTTCGAACATTGAGTTGTCGCTGTATATCAACCCTGACAGGTAGCTCCGACCCCTAGCGGAAACAGGCTTGAAACAAAGGTTTGAGTTCGCTTCTATCGCTAATTCAAAGAACTCATTGCACAATCTTGGACATTCCGGTTCCTCCTTTAAAAAAAAAAAAATAAAGATCGTTCATTCTTTGTTTTGATTTTTTTTTTTTTTTTTACCTTAGACTTAATTCCAGTCGGTATGGTGCACGCGCAAACACCGACACGCATGCGCACACTGCACGCTTAGTGTCGATAGTCTGTCTGGCTGATGTCTGCCGTGTGCGTTCGTGACTAACTCAAGCGTCATTCGGAGTCGAAATGGACAGGAAGTTGGGGAAGTTGGGGAGCACGGGGATAGGAAGTCTGTGCTCCTCTCTCGTATTGGGGACACGTGGAGTATCAGTAGGATCATTGTTTCCAGAAGTGCATCGCCACGCTTGAGGACTTGTTGGCCACTTTTACCAACGACAGTTTTTAAGACTTTAATAGTCACTGTTGAAACGCATTGACAGAAGGGGAGGCTAGCTAAGTTCAACCATTGCTCCATACAATGTTGTTAAAAATAAAGAGAAGTACGAGAGAAAAATATACATAAATTTACAGCATTTTTTTTTTTTTTTTTTTTTGTGGAGATGGGTTGTCGGCTTTTATTGATTTGACGGGATCAACAAGGGTTATAAAGGCCATACATTCACTGACTTCATAGTGCTGTGTCGACCACGGACAAGTGTCATTAAGTATTGGTATACATGCAATTAAACAGGCTCGAATCACGTACAGATGCACTTACAAGTTTTTTCCTGACACTCTTTGGCTGCAAAAGCTTAAACGTAGATGGTCCTTGGCTAGAAGAGTTTCTGGTGAAAAGTTTCTGAAAAGTTAAAGGGGACCTTGGTGTTCGCCTTCAGTGAGCAGCCATTTACCTAATTTAGAATTTCCGTCCCTGGGATCTGTCCCACTGCCGCTCTTTTTTATGACTTGCAATTTACTTAGTCGTAGAATAATTTTTTTGTGGGTGGGGTGGGTGAGTAGAGAAATGAGTCAGGGGTGGAGGCCAACGCTGATAGTTTAAAACCTAATCAGGTGACTCAAGCGACTGTCACCTACGACACAATCAAACGTCGAGGGTTCGGATCTCTGCCTCAGAAGCACGTCATTTCTTTCTGAACTGTATCCCAGGGTAAAATACATAACAAGGTGGCCCATCTAAAAGAGGTCCCAGCTCTATTCATTCAGTTCGTACTTACAATGCTACAGTGCTGTTAACTCCTGCTATAACCTACTCTCAAATGCATACAAACATCAGTTTTGCTCTGAAAGATGTTACCACTACTCTCGTGTTGCGAATTCTTTCTGTTTCTCCAAGCTGTGAGGCGAGTACCAGGTCTGAAGCCGACACTCGCGGCACGCTGGTAACTCGTAGTCCCCATCCGACTACCCGTCGCCAATTCCCCACTCAGTCCTCCAACCACGTCAAAGAGTTACCACTTGTACCCCGGCGACACGGATACCGAGCGCTGTCCTACTCCAGGGATGAATATGGCTTCTTGTTCAACCGACCACAGTCGTATAGTACACAATGGTACGCGCCGTGATGGACAGTGCCACCTACAGCCTCCGAACGATGCGATACACGCACTTTCTCTTTTTTTCTCTGAGAATAACGGCTCCTGCAGGCCTTGAACTTCTTTCTCTCACAGCTAGCCCAAGTTCTGATCGTGTAGTGCTTGGAGTCTCCATAGCACCAGCTGGAGTCCCTCGGCCAGGTGTGACAAGCCCTCGGATGTTTCTCTCTGTCTCCCAAACGTCGTGACGGTCCATCTGCCAGAAAGGTTGTTCTCATCCACTGACCGCAGCTGCCATCACTGGCGCTCTTCTCTTCACGTTTGGCTCGCTCTAGCCACTTAAACCTCTTTAAAAACTTGTACACACTTCTGGCTGTGAGTGTTTCAACAATTTCAGTCTAAACCTCAGCTGTGATAGCTTTCCATGACCTATATAAAGTTTCCGCATGGCACTTGGTCATTAGTTCGTCCATATGTCTGACACTAAAACCGCATTGACCGCTGTATTATATTTATTTTTCCTCCTCGTGGAACACTTTTGGATTTCTCTCTGCCCTCACCAACCAACCCATACCATCAAGCATGATTGTTACATCACCTGGTAATATGATACAAAACGAACTTCTGTCAAAACCTCCATAATTCGGCACAAAATAAACCGCTTCTTTTGGAAACCCGAAGTCAGAGAGTTGGACGTAAGCATGTTTTTACTCATGCAAAAGGTGGTAGAGGCATTCTCTGGTGGTCGTAGGGTATCGAGGTACACGGCTGCTGGTCTAGTTTTGGCTGCTACGAAAATTGAAAAGCGGGACGATATGCGATCTGGTGTGACTTCCTGCCACTTGACACCACGCAGACGGACAGACACCAGGGCCATCGGTTGTGAGCGCTAAACAGGAGAAGGAAGTAGAGCAGATTTCCATGAATGAAATCAGAGACCTCTCACGTTTCCGGCCATGCGTTTGTGGGCCTCAAAAACAAAATAAATAAGTTTGTACACATGCCATTGTACGCGGGAACTTGTGTTTGGATGCACACGCGTGCGTGTATGTGGGTGTGCGTGCGCGCGCGCGAACGTGCATGAGTATATGTACAGGTGAGTTCCCCGTCACTAATTTATGATGATTTAAATGCAAACTAATACAGATACAATATAAATAAGTTTTATCAGTATAATCTTGGTGCTTTAAACCGCATGGAAAATATGTACCTGACAGACGGCAGCATGCGCATCTCGAAAGACTGTCTACAGGCGTTGCTTAGGCAACATGTCGAGGCTGCATCACAAAGGTTGAAAAGTAAAGGGTGGTTATGATCGACAGAAGTGAAGTAACTCATCTCGAATAATAAACCTGTCCAGACTGCCAGGGGACCACAAACAACGATAGAGTGGTGGTGGGTTGCGGTGGTGTTGGTGTTGGAGGATGCAAAACGGTCAGATTTTGTCACATTTTAATGGGTTGTCCCTGTATTCGCCTATGTGATTTACAGCCGCTTGCAGACTGAATGTCATTGTGTTCGTCTGGTGCCTAAAATATCTGTAGCCAAAGGCTTGATGGCATTTGCATTCCCGTAGCTAATGTCTAGTTCCTGTTGTACCTCCGCTGGAGAGTGGTTGGGTGCATTGGGGGTAGGTGGGGTGGAGTGGGACGATTACAACCGGAAAGAGGGTGGAGTACAATTAAGTGAGGCGATCGTTTGCATACATCTACCTCCTCTTTTACCTTCGTGACATTTTGTCTTTTTTTTTCTTCCTCTTTTATATTTGTCACATTTTTCTTCTTTCTCTTTCTTCCCTTTCTGTATTTTCTCTTTCTTTCTTTCCCTCTTTTATTTTATTTTTTTTATTTTTTTCTTATTTTCTTTCGTTCTTGTTTTCATGTTTTGCTTTTCTCTCGTTATCTCTCTTTCTACTTTGCTCGTTTGTAGCATTATTTCTCTTAATTATTTTCCTTTCTTTCCACTCGTTCTCATTTCTTTACCCATTTCTCTCTGTTTCTGTTTTTTTTTTTTTTTCTTTCCTCATTTTTTTTCTAATTTCATTTTCTTTATTTTCTTTTCACTTCTTAACTTCAAGTGCGTACATATGTGGGTGGGCTCGCGCATGGTTGGATTGGGTGAGGCACAGTGGAGATGGAGGAGGCAGGATGAGACATGTCAGGAGCTTGTGCTTCACGCCTCAGGTCTCTGGTTTGTTGCTCAGCTAGGGAATCGACCCCGTGATCATCGGAGAGTAGCTTCGCCTAACCTCGCTTGGCCCCTCCGGCTAGTCAGCCGGTCTCTTTGTTCTCTCACCCGTAACCACGTTTGCCTCCATCTCACGTACTGTTTATTTGTAGCTGTTATCCGGTTCAGCATGCACTAGTCATTAGCTCAGAGGTAGTTTGCATTAGAGTAACATTGGTTTGATGATGTGTTGTTAAGTGTTGTACCACCTACACTGCGCTGTAAGCTCCGTTCATGGTGGTATCTGTACAAATTTGTCAGACATTGAGGGCACTCTGCTTGAATGAAGGTAGAAGGACACCGAAAAGACAAGAACGTAGGTGCAGTTAGATAAAGATTAATGACTACCACAAAATATTACAGGGGAGGAGTCATCTGCGTCCTGAGGATTTGTTTACCGCAGATGGCTCTCTATAAAATATGTCTTATGTGAAACTTTAAGCGATATGTAGAGAAAATATATATTCCGAAGGGTAAGAGGCCTACAAAAATTAAAGCTGCCACCCTGGGATTTAGAGTGTCTTATTTGCCGCGAGTGTGGAATGCGGAATGGTGTCATTAGAAAAAAACTAAGGAGGGGGTGCTTTAGTTAGTTTGTCGTGTGTAAAGTATCCTGTTCTGACACATACTTAGTCATACATAATTGTCATTCCACCTGATACAGCTATTTAATTCCTAGAATTTGTTTTATATACTTCACCTATTATCGTGCCATGAAGGAGACGCATAAAAATATACCCACGCGCATAATTTTGCCCGAGAACATGTCCTTACAGAACTATTAGCGAAATACTTCATAAATTCTTTCTGTGGTATCTTTAAAAAAAATTATACAGGCTTTCCAACTGGAATAGACATATTCTCACAGAACAACGTTGTTGGAGAATTCAGGAAATGGACAATTTCATCTTCGTTTCACTCTTATATCTCATTTGGTACCCAGTGGGTATATTTCTTTCCCCGTGTTAAGAAAGCCTAACACTTTGTCAATTTTGTCTTGAGCCTGAGGGACTAAGCACGTGGGATGGTCAGAGGTGTCGTAATTGTGTAACTGCCTCTCGTATGTCTACATTCTCCTATTAGCCTTTTACATTTGCTTGATAAATAACCTCTCACCTGTCTGTAGCAGCGCAAGGTCACGAGGCTAGGACCTAAAAACATGTGGCAGGTGAATTGTCGTGATAAGGCGTAACAAACAAAATTCTTTGAAAAGTTTCGCAGGGAAGAAGGGTAAAAAACCCTTCCCACCCGTCTTTGAAGTTTCCATGACATTGTGAAACTGGGTGCTGTTACCTCTCTGTGAGATTGCGAGTTTTAAACCCACCACGATACTATCAGTTGTGTGAATTGATTGTGAATACTGAAAACAGTTGCTGGAGAGTGTGATGTCTTCATCGTCCAGATAGTAAGATGGCCAGGGCGGGAGGTGTCAGGTAAGAACAATGGGTAGAGCTGGTACTGCAGATAGAGAAGGGTATGCGGGTATGAAACCATTGACACGTGACAAGCGAGATCATCAGTCATCGCACCACCCTGTCATCAACAGAGGACTCATGATGCTGGGTGGGGTATGAATTCATGAACAGGTATAGTGACTCACAGGTTATTTGGATTAGCAGTTGGAAAAGACACTAGCGGAACACCCTTAGATAACTAGCCAAACATGTCATTCTTTTGAGGTATGTGATTTGTTGTAAATATAGTTCTCGCTTGTTGTCAATAATTAGTATTCTTCGCACTAAAATGTGTTAAGTTGCTTACCAGGGACGTACGCTGGAGGTTCGAAGCTAATTTACTCTAATTGCTAATAAACAATTCAATGCTGTGTATTGGCATACACCTTGTGGTCGGCGTGGATGGCGGAGTAATCTAGCGGGTAATTAGCAAGAGGTAATAGCTTAATTACCAAACCGCCGTCCATCCTACGTGCTTAGTCCCTCACGACAGAATTGACAAAGTGTTAGTCATACCATCTCCCTTTAAGGTCACGAGCACAACCCATTCACATGCACACGGACGGGTGGCCTGTAGGCTGTTTACGCGCATGCGCTGGGGATTGGGGGTGGGAGTACATCGACGATTTTTCTTTTAAAGTCACTTTTGGGGAGTATTCCAGTGGGTTGTCGCAGGGATGAAGGCTCACTTTTTACAAGAGAAGCCGTGTTAAGTGTTTGGAAAGTATTTGGAAATTCGTCATGGAGGGAAAACGTCTGGCTTTATTTCATGAAGTGGTTGGAGATAAACCAACCGCTCCGGTTCGAATTTAGCACGTGAAAATTGCTAAAAATATTACGCTGGGCTTCATAGGAGTGATTTGAAACTGTTCGTTCCTGTAGATTGTGGCAGTTAGTTACTCATCCTTTTTTTACTTCAACCCGTTTGAGGATGTGTCATTCAGTGACCAACAATGTTCGTTCAACAATGCTGCGCAGACACAAGAGATGTGAGGGTGAAAGCGTGTGATACTGATGTGTAAATATTTACAGTTCTGTCTATATCCTTCTTCCTCTTAGTTCGACAGCATCCTCTACCGTTACTATAAATGATTCCCCAGAAATTCAGATTTCCTACGACTACGGAACTGAATGTTGTACTTGTACACCAAGGTGGGGAAAGTTGCAAACCTCATCCTAAGTGGCTCGCATCACCCGACCTTTCCTGGTGTTCCCTACTGTGATTGAGAACAGGAGTTTTGTGCTCGCTTCAGTTTAAAGGTCTAGTGGGGTTGCAATTTTTGGTCTAACCGTGATAAAGCTTAGCCGAAGATACCTCTCTCTAAATCCGGCTGATAATCCCTTCTGTTCTGGAGATACACGCCTATAAAGACCATGATCAGAAAGAGGTCCAGGTCTTGATGTTGGCACCCAAGTGCTCGTGATTAACACACAGTCCCAGCTGTCCCAGTGGCTGAGGCTTGACACAGTAGACATACCCAAGCATGGTCGTGACAGTGTTGTTGACCGTGTTCATGGTGATGCTTGTAGACGTCAGTCGAGAACAAAAAGGTTGTTTCTCCAGATTTTGCGAAATAGGATCTTGCTCTGAACTTTACCCACTCTTTGGGGAAAAACATTGCACACCACTAGTTCTTTAACTCTTTACTACCGCAAAAGGTGGGAGCGACGGGTGTTAAGAATGCAAATGCATGGGTGTATGGGTGAGCGGCTAGAAGCCATTGCGGGGGTATAGGGTATCAGTCATAGTGTGTGCAGTAGGGGCATGGAGCAACAAAGCCGAATTTTTTTTTTTAATAGGTCAGGGCTCTAATAGGTAGATAACTGATATTTTTACGACTAAGTGAATGTAATGTTTTAAATGTCTGGGCAACTCACAGCACTGTTGTGGTTTTTAATGCTTCCGGTATCAAATAACAATCTAATTGTCAAGTTTCAATTAGTATCGTTGAACCGTTAAAACTCATACTCGCGTGGAGAAATTAAACAGATCATCCGATGCCATTATTAAGTTTATATTTCATTAAAGTCTCTTATTCTTGGAAAAGTTGTCTTTCGCGACTACCCTAGGTTGTTTTTAGTGTCGTTAAATAATGTAACAGGATGTTTAGTGGCTGGCACGCATGCCGACCCTCCAACCCATACACGCACGTACGTACTCGCGCGCGCACACACACACACAGACAAAGAGCACAACACCACTAACCTATATCCTCTTCTAATGCCTTGTTGCTACACAGTCACCCAGAGAGACAAAAGCCGGGGACAGGAAGTCGGAGGGAGGGTAAAGTCAAAGGGAGGAGGGCGTGCACTCGACCTACGAGGCCGAACTTAGGAGACGAAGTAATGGTGTTCCGGGGCCGGGCTGCTCGAGGGCTTTGTATCTCCCGTCTATACAAACAAGAATCCATAAAATTTCACGATAAACAGACTTGACCATGTCCCGCTCTCTCTGCGCCTCAACAATGACAGTGTAGGAGAGACTGTACTGTAAACATCGACAGTGTAGGAGAGACCGTAAACAACTTATGACATATGACGACTGTAGACCACCTGAGCCACGGACCCTAGTGGTCCAACAACTTTGAGAGTGTAAGAGAGACTTGTCGTAAACAATGACAGTGTAGGAGAGAATGTAGCCTAATGATAAAAAAACAACAAAGAAAACAGCGCGCTTGAAGACGAATGTAGGTAAAAGGTAAAGGTCGTCCCCTAACCTTTTTCGTTCGTAGTTTTTGTTATGTGAGGGCGATGCCCGTACCTCCACTCATCACAGTATGGGGTCAGTAACCATTCCCATCAGCTGAGTCGTCTGGGAAGGGTGAGGCGGAAAAGAATTCGCTGCGTCACTCCGCTATCGAACTGACACGCCTGTATCACAGTGTTCGAACCCCTTGGGTACCCGCTTCCCCGAGTATGATTTGATGCCGGCGGGATACGAAGTCCTGCCTATTGAAGATTTAAAAGGCGGGGGTGGGTGTACCGTTGACAGAAAAGAATCGGGACGGAATTGGGCAGAATGCAACTCAAGTGTGAAAATGAAAGTCTCGTTTCATAATTCTATTAAATGTATTCGACATGTAAAACAATGCACACTAACATTATACTTACTAGGATTGGTGACGTTACAGAATGACGAGTGTGGAAAACGTTACCCTACCAGTCGCTCACGCTTCTTCTTTCACACACGCGTACAGATACGCTTGCCTAGATATGTTATTTTTCATTCCCTTCATTCATTCATTTTTTTTTTATTATTTTATTTTGCTGCATTCTAATTGTCAAATGTCGTGCACTCAGCTCCTTTTCCTGAGAGAATTTCGCTTTGGTGCCAATCCACAAAATTTTCAGGGATAGTGATTGCTGTTGGGACGAACCTTAGTTGGACATTTTCGTGAGTGCAGTTCATTGTTGCGCAACGGTGGTTCAATGGATGCGGTGGGTGAGGCATGTCAGGAGGGATAACTTGTGCTTGGGCTTGTCGGTTGCGGAACGGGCGATGATTATCGGTCTTTGAGAGACTGCAGTGCTATGCGCTAACATAGCACCAACATAATATGGCATCCGTGTCAGCCATGACAGTCCTCATTCTTTTGCTCACCATCTGTGAGAGAGAGAAAGATCGCCGGGTGAGGAAGAAAAAACGTTGCATCTCTGCACTTTTGGGAGTTTGAGAACCTTATTCGCGCTTCCTTCTAGATATTAATGACAGCCTTATGTATAGCTATTAGTCGAGTTCACCTCTTTAGATGAGTCGCCAGACTGGTGGGGCCACAGGAGACACCTCACCACAGTAAAATGGAAAGGTGGGGTAGGGCACGATACCCTGTCAAAGACTTCCAGCGCGAAACCGAGATAGCGGAAGAACTGCATGGCGAACATCAAGGAATGGACCAACCACTCCAAGAGATGTTCACTGATGTCCAAGAACGGTGCAGCTGGCATATCTTGGCCGCCTCTGTCTCACCCGGTCCCCTGACGACAGATACCAGCAGGTCAGCCCCACGGGTGGTTCGGCATGTGATATCAGTTAAGAGATAGATGATGATGGTAAGCTGAAGTCAGTATCCACAGTGAACTGAACAAGAAGGTAAATGTGCACAACATATAGTCAACATTACTACATGTATGGCTGATATTCTGTCATCGGCCAAGACAAACGGAAAAATCAAAAGAGCCGAGTGGTATAACTGGCTTTATATGTTGTGAAAAATAAATTTCGAAGTGTGTACCTTTTTCTTCATTACAAGAAAACAAAAGGAATGATTTCAAGGAAAGAATTTTTTTTTTTTGCCTCGATCATTTCTCTACTTGTGCCTAATTATTTTCAGAGATTTTCTTCGTGACAATCATTTGACAAAATTTCCTTGTTCCTTTTTCAAGGCCCCATTCGTCACACTTCTAAACACACGGAAAACAAAGAGTGAACGGGAAGCAAATACGTGGAAAAGGTGAGAGAGAGAGAGAGAAAAACAATATACAACAACAAAAGGGTTGCGAAGCCAGGTCAACAGCATCCTGTATAAGTAGAAGCTACCATACGTGTAGCTGTTAGACTCGACTACATGGCACAAGTGGTTATTATACTCGCAAAAACCGTCGTCTTGGCTTTAAAATGTTGTTTTAGGGTAAGTGAGCGGCCTGCCACTATGGCTGTGAACTATTCTCAGTAACCTCACGAGTGGAGCAGTATGATTATTATCGTCTATAAAAAGGCAAACTTTATTAATACACCTCAACACTCTTTCTCTGTGCGCTGGTGTTGACAAACTTGCTCACACATCAGTCCCACACTTTCCTATCCCCTATCTTTACACCTAAGCCCCATTTCTAGTGTGCAGACCACCCTAGTTGCAGATAGACCTGGCTGTCACGTGCGCCCTCAGTCATCGGTGTCCAGCGCCATAACAAGTGCATCCAGCGTGACAAGAACGTGTGGGCGCTGCTTACACCTTCACAGGGACAATGCACCTTTTCCACTCAGTCCCCACCCCTTCTGTCGGGCCTGGCAATAACATATTGCTGTCTTGAAACTCGACATCACCGACTCTAATCCTCTGATGTTGTCTCATAAACATCCGTAAATAAAAATATACGACATAAATCGCAGGAGGTTAGCTCCTCTTTACAGCCGTGGGCCCAGGTACAGCAGCCCCCCTCTTTCTCTCGTGAGGCCTGGAGTGCACACACACAATATACCATTTGGCAACTAACCCTAAAATCGTAGAATTAGAGTAAATTCGAAGATTTTTCGGAGACACTATTCACAAATACTTATTCACACACGGACACACCCCAAACATAAAATCTGCCGCGCCTACACACACCCTCCCCACTCTCCGTTCACGAACTAATATCCCTGGACTGCTGGCAGACGATTTTTTCCAGTTAACTGCTAAAACAAGGCATTAGACTACATAGCTTCCGGTTTATTCACATTTTTGTTTAGGCTCGCCGAGACTAACAGTGGATCACTTCGCAAGAATAAGCGTTGGTCTTGGCAGACAGACAGCATCCACCTTTACACGTCCATGCTTCGTTGCATTTTTTGAAAAGACAAACTAATGTCCTCCCCACCTCGCACGTACTCGTGCATCATACACCCAAACAAAAAGAAAGGTTTATTGTGCATATTCGAAATTGTGACCATTATTATTGGTGCAGCACGCTCACAAGCTAACCAGGAAATATTCCTAACTGTGCATGCGCAGGCCTGCGGTAAAGTTTATCGACATGGATACTTTTCTGAGCTTGACTGCAGGTGTGTAAACCATCAAGCATGACAAAGGAGATGGAGTGCCGGGCTTCAGTTCGCGCCACAGACAGTCTCCAGAGATAGAGCACAAAACATCCCCCAGTTCCAATTCCCTCTTTAATCTGTCCACCTCCTCTGCAAACAATCCGCGCTATTGATGGAAGTGACGGCATTGAGCATCTACACCAATGATACGGGAGGTCAGGTCATGATTTCACGTAGTAGCAGGACTTTTTAGTGTATGGACTATGGTGTCCCTGGTGGTACACAGCTGGGAGTGGGGGAGCGAATTTGTTTTACGCCGAACCAGCAACTAAGGCTATATCACGGAAAGGCAGCTAGCCCTGTAAACAGATGCCACATGCAGAGAAAAAAACATCTTGCCCGAGACGAGAAGTTGAACCCAGGACATCCAACCCCCACTGTAATGGTGACTGGCTCTACAACCACCGGACCGCCCTGATAAAGCTCGAGGATGTGACGATAGTGATGACAATTGTGCGATGAAGGCCGGGGTAGTTTTTTTTTTAAGCCTTAAGTTTCGGCAATAGTGGATATATTGTCTGATCGAGGTAAATGCGGTTTTGCTTCAAATAAAGTCTCAGGTTTGACCTGAAAAGAGAACCGGGCAGTCAACCGTGAAGGGGAACAAGTCCGAGCTTGTCACAGTCCAGCTATCTTTCTTCAGCAGCTAACGATCGACGGTCATCGCGTACACACACATTCGTTTTGCTTCTTTCTATCCTACGAGGACGAGGGCGATAACGTCACTGGACAGGCCCAGAACATGTTGCTCCCGACACTATTTTTGTGCCAACCAGATGTGGCATTAGTGCTGTGCTAGGTTTCCATATTATTACGCTTTATATGTATTATATATGAAGTTTAATTGTTGTCATTCAACAGTGCGACTTAACTAGTTCAACTGCAAAAACTGGTATAACTCTGCATGATCAGTGCTTAAGGGCTTCCTAAAGAGAACATCTTTTACAAATTGACTGTGTTTCTTTCATATTCAGATTACTCTTTTTAGTTCCAAACCTTTTTTGTGTACATATACAACCTTTTCTTGTGCAAGTAGTTCAAACCTTTAATGTCCTTGCAAGCTGGTGCATGAACTCAAGTTGTAAATGTTGGAAAGCTGGAAGCATATAAAAATCAAGCATATCTATACATTTAAGCCGAATTCCCTTCCCAGATAAATAATATCAATGTTCGACAAACTATTTTATGAAGGAAAGTAGATTATCTGTTTATGAATTTCTGTTTGAAAATCAAAGCTGCCTTTTCAATATTGGGTCAGATATCAGTCTTTAACATCTTATACAAAATTCCTTTACCATAATTTCCCTGGGTTCTGTGTCACAGGTAAAAAGCATGCCTCCAGATGAACAGTTCTCCAATGAATATAAGGTAAGCAACTGACTGCTGGTAGTTTGTGTTTCTTAGTATTTAGTAGTTTGACACAGCCATGCCTTTTTCAGTGTTGCTACCACCATTTATTCACATTATTCAGCATTTATTCCCACTATTCACTAACTTGTTTAAACAGTTTGGTGCTGGAAAAGGGTGCTATCTGAATGGATACAATATTTGCTCTGTGTTGACCTGCTTGTCATGCAAGCTATAGGGTAGCTTGGGACATGGTGCAAAAAAATAAAAACCCATGATAACATTGCATATTTTGAGTGCTCTTGCTCACGCTAGTCACTTGTATGTGCAAGTGTGTATGTGCACGTGTGCATGCCTGCCTAAGTGCGTGTGTGTGTGTGCACACACATTCAAGTGTGTGAGTTCTGGTGTGTTTGCATGTGCTAGTGCAACTCAGAGACCATAGGATAAGGGGCAGAATATTAATGGATTTGCCTAGATTCCCAAGGCTACAGCTAATGAGAGAGCAGGTACCATAAATTAAGTAGGTACCTATATTGCAGGTCTGCCCTTTCCCATGCATCACAATGTGTGTCAGAAGAATGGAAGATAATTATTCATTTAGATTTGAGGAAATGATTTCTTGTTTGAAAAAGAAATCGTTTTAAAGAGAAATTACACCTTAATGCATTCACCTCTACCACACCATAGAAGTCTATAGTTCTCATAGGTGACAGCATACAAATACACAGATAGCAATAGAACATAAGTATTTGCCTGTTACATGATTGTTCATGCAATTAAGCATTTTAAAGACTACCTTCCAAATTGCTTGTAAAAATAAATCCTGTAATCATAATTAGGGATGAGGAGAGAAGAGAGGTTTTTATTTTAATTTTGTTCTCTAACTGATCTCACATCTATACAGTGGGACATAGTGAAGACAAAGATACAGTTGATTGCCACAAGCAAGATTGTCATGTTGACGTCTGGTAACTGGGAAAGTCTCAAAGACCTGCGGAATGTCTACACAGACCATGTCTTCAACCTGCCATCAGCTGTATGTTGCTAACTTTTCTTTCATGCAGTGTTTTCTTTTGACTTTCTTGTTAAACAGAGCTTCGCCAGTCATGCAATCGATGTCTTTTACAATTTTCAAAATACGTTTTTGTTATGCATCAGATAAGGATCAGATTAAATTGAGGAAGCTTTCTTCAGAAGGAAAATCACAAATTTGGGACAGTATAACTCATAACTGGCAGCCTCTATAAGAGCCATTGTCCATGAATAAAATCGAGGGAATACTGGTTGAGAAATCCAGATAAATTAACATTTATTTTGGGGACAGGAGGAATCTTTTTAGTTAAAATGAACATACACAGTACTGTGCATCTGCATATTTATCGCTTACTTCATTCACCCGCAGGCAGACCTAATAATTTAATAATATAAAGGGCATTTTATGCATTGATTACATGTGTTATGTTCCCTATATTTCCACTGAACAAATTAAAGCAGTTGACTTTTTTCACAAAATGTAAAATATAGCAAAAATAAAGTAAGCTGATTTTTTAGAACTTGTGTGATTTGTGTTAAGGGAGCAGACAGGTGGAGCAATGATCTCTTCTTTGGACTCCAAAGACTAAATAGCCTTAACCATTCCTTGATCCAGCTTTGTACAAAAATTCCAGAAAAGTGAGTAAAATCAAGGTTTATTTTCCTTTAAATGAGGTTGGCTGGTATAGTCGTCTCTTTTCTCTCTCTTTCTCTCTTGAATTTTTATCCCTGTCTGCTTGCAGAAGATGTTGATGTAACATGCACTTTCCATCATGTAGGTTTATTTAATATGGTTTTTTTTTTTTCGTTGGTGGGACATCAAAAAAGTTGTATAGAATGCTTGTTTTGCTTCAGTGTGGATGCATGCAACTTTCTGAGTCATGAAAGATATTCTGCTTTTGTGACCAGAACCTCTTCTTTGTATTTTTCATCAGTCATTTGCTGTCTCCATAGGTTTCCAGTAAATGATATCATGCTGGAACCATTGCTAGAGGGTTTGACAATACAGCAAGCCATTGAACAGAAGCGTCTTTTCATCTGTGACCTCAAAATTTTGGAAGGTCTTTATGTTCGGCCAGACTTTGTGGTGAGCATTGCCTTTACCTTTCATTTTGTTGGCAGATTTGTAGTGTATGTAGAATATTCTGGAGCAGAGAATATTTTACCGACCGATTTATAATCCATTCTGGAGTATTTTATTGCAGGCAAAAAAATCTTTTTTTTTAACTTTGTTTTTGCTCTCTTTTTTGCCCCATTTTTTTGCTTTTTTTTAATTTTTATTTTTTTTTTGTGAGGGGTGTATATTTGCTTTTAAATTAGTCATACAATATTTAGAAACTATGAAATAAAAATGAAGTTGTAAGTACCAGTTTTTTCTTCAGCACATTCTAATCTTGAAAATTTCATCAAACCCTAATGAATTTAAGGGTTTTGTTTCTGAAAGTAAAGTAGTGTCGCCATAACAGACTTTTTTAAAAGTAAATGTACTTGAACAATTGCTAATAATTAATATAATTCACATTTTAATTATGTATATGATTACAAAAACATAAAAACATAATAAAGCAGACCAATTAATGACTTTGATCTATTGTATTGTGTGTTGTTTGTACTAAAAGGTAAAAATCTACAGTTTTTCAATTCATTTTTTATGGTTTTGCAAAAAAAGGAGTCGCATATTTATCTTCTCTACCATCTGAAAGTTGCATACTAAACAATCTATTTTTATAGGAAGAAAGACTTGCAATTGTTAACAGTATGCACAAATTAATCAGGAACAATATATATATATGACCTGGGCTGTAGCACTCCCACATCAGCTACCACGACTAGTTACTGGGAATGAAGCTGCCCCATCAGACCATCCCTGTCGCTCACTGCATGTTATCATTCAGAGTGGAAGAACACGTAGGCTGGGGCCTGTGAGACAGATGACAAGTATGGAGGAAATTGGTGTCAGGATTCACAATTGCACTAGCACCAGTAGCAGTCTGCAGCCAAACCCACCGCAAGCACTTTGTTGTTTATCAGCGGTTTTTCCCCCCCATCACAGAGGTCTTTGTCATGTTTGCACTCTGGAGCTTGTGTGTCTGTCACTTGCCTCCAGCATAATTTGTTCTCATGTTCCTGCATATTAAGTTGCATATGTTTTGTATCACAATGAGTAAGGATCTGGTTTTCAGACAGTGAAAGGAGGACAGGTGCTGGATAGCTGGCTAGTTAAATGTATAGCACTCTTTGCTCACACTTGAAAACTCTGCTAAATACTAAATAAGATCCTGTTAGTTTCGTCCGAAACCTTTCATTTACTTCCCCATCTCCTACCCATCCAAACAAAAAATCCTCCAAATGGCAAATAAATTATTTAAGCACCCCAGCAGCAAGAAACATCAGTTTTTCATACATCCACCATGACATTCTTGATACTTAACATCTTCTGGCCATTAAATTTTGACTATGGAAAGCGTAATTGCAAATTGAGCCTCAAAAATAACTGATAGCATATAGTATTCAGTACGGTGAAGATGACTGTCTTTGATCAAACATCGTAAAGAATTATCTATTGCAGGCATGTCAAACTGAGGTCCCCAAGGGCCACATTTGTGTTCTCATGAGGGCTGCACACCTGTACAGCATCCTCTGTGCATACTGCAGGTGTGCTTGCAAAGGCCATATGTTTGACATGTCTGATCTATGGCACTAATATGCTATCATCAAACACAATAATGGCTTTTTTTGATGCAATTACTACACTTGGTACTTGTTATGTCTTAGAACTATCCTGAATGGAAAGGTACAACAATTTTTTCAGAGTCAATATATTTTTGATGAAGGTAGAGAATGGGTGGTCTGTTACAGCTCTGTGCACCAATGGCCCTGTTCTTTGTGGATAGTGAAAAGCAGCTACGGCCACTTGCAATCCAGCTGTTCCAGGAACCAGGACCTGATAACCCAGTAAGTCTTTCTGTAAATTTGAACAGTGTAATTTATAGTACATTTTCTTGATCATCACATATATTTGAATCTGTACCTAATGACTGAATGATTAGATCTGATACAAGACATTTTTTTGCAATGTTCTTTGACAGCCATTATGGACTGCATTGTCTGAAAATAATTATTTTTGTTTTCATTTATTTTTTCAGATTTTTCTTCCAACTGATCATTCACTCACATGGGCTTTGGTCAAGATGTGGTACAACAGTGCAGATGCTGCTTATCACCAGTCATTGACACACCTTGGTCAGTCACATATGTGTGTACACAAGCATGAGTGTATCGTTACATATTGTCACACACACTCACTGTCATTCTCACACACAGATATGCACAAACACGCTCTCTCTCTTTTTCTCTTTGTCTACATATTTACATTCATATTCTCTGAAGATTGTAAAATGATCCAGTCTTACCAGAGGTAGGAAATAAAGCTTATATTCCTTGTCAATGTTGCAGAAGAGTTCACTGAGTAAAGCAACAGCTTTTATTGCTTTCAGGCTTTACACATCTCCTTATGGAAGGCGTAGTCGTGGCAACGCACCGGCAGTTGTCCCAATCTCATCCCATTTTTAAGCTCTTGGCGCCACACTTTTTGTACCTCATTGCTATCAACTCGTGAGCATTTGAATTTTTTTATCTGACTGTTTTGCATCTGTGTAGAGTTGCATGTGTGCAGTGCTGGTTGTGATGGTTATGTGGTTGTCCATCTTTGGTGTGTCTATCTCAGCAGCTTTTCTTTGTGACATGCTGGTTGAATCCTATCTATATTGCTTATCAGTAATACTAGATATTCAATATCTTTTGTTCTCATGTATAGGCAGCAGAGTATATAGAGTCTTTAAACACTGTAGAATTTGTTTCATGCAATTTGAACCATATTCTTTTGACTTTGATCATAGCCTATAATATAATTTGTCCAGTCAACTTCAAAGATTTTGTCCTTCCTTTAGCAGTTGATCTCATATTTGCTTTCTAGGCTTGTAACTGCTGGCTGACCTCTGTAAAAAAAAAAAAAAATGTTGTATAGTGATTTTAGATATTTCTTGTTTGATTTGGCAGGTTTGTTGTGTGATTTGACTTGTAGTTCACTTATGTGTATATACCCTGATGATCTCAACAGCTCAAGAAAACCGCTGTTTAAAAATTGAGAGCCTAAAACCCTGCACATATTATTTTTCTTGTTTCTCTAATTCCTTTATATGGAATTGTTATACACCATGGAATTGCAGACTTTTTTAATTAGAGAAGTGAACAGTGTTTGGGGTTTTTTCCCTTCTCTCATTTTTTAATTCCTTACTTGGTTAGATCCATATTGTCCCCATCCACAGTCATTTGTTTATGAGTTAAGTGTAATTAGCTATAAACTTTGACCCTGACTTGAAGGATATCCCTCTTGTGAGAAAATTATTGCTTTTGCCATTAAGAATTGCTTGATCGTATTACTTTCAGAACAAAATGGTTTGCCACTTAGAAAATAAAGATTTTTTTGTATGCATAATATATGGTAGCCCACAGTAGGAGTCAGGATCACCACTGTGACAAATGAGTTGACAAAGGGGAGATAAGGAGGTCAGTCACAGCAGGGGGAACAGCAGGGTTTTTTTTTATTGTAATTATCCTCCAGGGCATTTGCATTCTGAACTACCTGTGGTGCACCGGGGGATTGGAATGGACTCTGAGCAAACACTAATAACATTAAGCAGCCAGTATTATACTAGCCTGGATGCTGATTATGTCACAAGAGACCTGATAATTATAGTGTGCACGTTCCAGGGACAGCTGATTGCTGGGCACCAAAGCACTGAACATGCCTGAGGGTGACTGATGGAATTAATTGTATGATGGGTAGATCATCTTACTGTGCTTTGGTTGCATGTTTCTGAGCTTATTTTACAAAATTAGGAACATTTTAAAGTGTACTTTACCCCCTTTTTTTTAGCATCATCTCTTACACAGTTCGTACCTCATCTTTATATTGTTCTGTTTTCCTTTATGTACCTCACTATCCACTGGCTGTTACCTTTCATTTGTCATTATTGGTCTGCACAGAGAGTGCGATCTATCTTAGTTGTGATGCTACATGTTCTAAGTTCCCATGATTATAATTATTATTTCCAAAAAGATAGTTTCTTTCTTAAAAGCAGACTTCCAAAAAGAGAGATCTTTTGACACTATTTTGCCTTGTAGCAATGCAAGTCTAGATTAGTGCTAGAGTAATGAACACCTGAGGGAAGAGACAATTTCCTCTAGATCTATGGTTGCACTGGAAACAATTTGTCATCTCAGTTTGGTCCATGTTATATGACTTTGTAGGACATTATTGTTAAGATGCATTTAAGCATTCATTTTGCTGGTGAACACACAATTTTGGCTAAATTTAGTCATTCTTAATGTGGACAAATTGAAGATAATTTCTAACTTTCAGAGCCCTAATTCTATACTCTATTTGTGCCTAATGTATATGGTGATATTTAGTTTCACCCACCCACCCTCTAAAACCCCAGTTTTCAAACTTTTCTAGATGAATACCGATTTCGAAAATTCGAATTGACTGAGTACCATCCCCCAACCCTACCCTCTACAAAAACATATGCAATTCTAGGACTTAGTCATAGGTTCACTGGTATTTAATATATGATTTAGTTAGTAGTTAGCTAATGCAGCGATGACAGCAAACATATACAGCCTCCGTAAAATATAGACATACGCATTCTTTTATTTTGGTACATGGTGATTGCAAACCATCGTTATACCTCCGTGTACTAGTAGTGGTACACATGACACAGTTTGAAAACTCTAAAAGGTCTGAGTAACACTTATGATAATTTCAACATTTATATGCCAACAATTATCTCTGCAGGCATAAGTAGGGTTAAACAGCACATGATCCCTTATGTGATTTGCTCTGAGAATGTTTGGAATGAACTAATCATCCAGTTTTATTTCTCTAAAGATTATAGAGCAACATTTGTCAGAATGGTGAAAAACATATCAGATGAGCTTTTAACCTTTGAGTTTACAAACTGTGATGGTGTCTCTAGCTTTTACCTCATCAGATTACATCTACACTCTGCAGAGGTGGGAATAGACACACAATTTTTTTTTTTTTTTTTTTTGTACACATGTTGGCCATAGTCTCAGCTGCACGAACCTTTTCTATACATAAAAGTGGCCATAAATTTTATTCCTGTGAACAGGTGGACACCTGATACGTAGAAAAACAAAATATAAAACACGTACAGCTCTTTCTCTTTCCTTCCTGACCATTTTCTCTCCTTTACCCTCCCTCTTCTGTTAAAAGCCAACTCAGCTGTCTTTTTGTGCAGAGATTGTCGTATTTGATGATGAATTATATGGCTCTGAATCAATTTGCATCACATATATCATATGTCTGTTCATCAGAAATTGTAAATTCCACAAAGACACATTAGAACATTCTATATGTTTGTGTGTAAATAAAAGGCAGTCTTTAGGTCAGATTAAAAAAAATAAAAAAAAAACATAAGAACAAAACCAGCAGGTAGCTTTTAGCACTGTCACATGCTGTTGACAGCCTATTTGTCACAGATATCACACACAGGTCTGACAGCTACACTTAATCATACTGCCGCAGACAGTGTGTATACTTATGCTATGTCAAGCTGGCAGACATAATATGCCTTTTGCTTTAGGAATTACACTGAAAAAAAGCTGTTTTTTCTTAACAACCAGGTTAATTTTCTTGTTTTGTCTCTTGCTTTGAAAAGTAACTGGTGTATAATTAGTTCATTTCAATTTTTATAATAACAAAAAGTTTGTTTTTGCTTTATTTATTTTTGGTTCCTATTTCCCCTTAAAGACCGAACCCCCACCAAGTGGCAGGAAAATAAAAAAAACCTTGGGGACGGGAGGTGAGGCTACTTGTCAAGCTATCTGAAAGTGTTTAGTGAAGCACAACCACCAGAGTAGTTGGCACTATGCATGCTCCTCACCTCCTTACTCCACCTTTACTATTCTTTCCCACCCTAAGGTGCAATTTCAGCCTTTAAAGGATGAGAAAGCAGCTAGAAGAAAATCAAACTGACTTATATAATACCACGAGGTGAAGACAAACTATCATTGGTAAAGAACACGAGAGTGTTGTCTCCCTTGATTAGTATGATTCTCTGCATGTGGCAATCTGTTTACAGGGCTGGCTGCTCTTCTGTGACCTAGTCTTAGTTGCTCAGAGTAATTTACCAATTTACCTCTCCCCCCTCACCCATGTTGACCAGCGTGACATCACTGATAATAGGAACTGCAAACATATTTACAATTCCATTGGTCCTAATTACAGCTGAAATTATGGTGATAACTGTCATTAATAGTGCTGCTTTTACTAATGCTTAATGTTTTAGGCATGTGTGCAATGATATTGGCTATAGACCAGCGCCCTTCACTTTATTTCGCTGTCCAGTGGGAGCACTGGTATTGTATGTGATGAGAAGACTTGGTGTTTACTTTGTGTTCAGCACAAACTCACATTATTTTCTCATGCATGCATCCAGACCCATATGCAAAAATACTTTCCCATCTCATATAGAGACCCGATCAGAAGCTTTTTTTTGTGCTTTTACTGCTCACTAAATTTTCAGCCCCCAAATTAAGCTTCATTTGCTTAAGCTCCAGTGAGGTGCATTTTTCTGATAAATAGATAAAGTTCAATGCAAGGTACTATTTCCCCAAATCTGGATGAATAACTTCCTTCTGTTCTCAAGATACACACTTAAAAACCATAAGCATTCTTAGAAAGTGGTCAAACTTTTATTGTTAATTTTCCTAAAAGGGGTGCAATTTTTCCTAAAGAATAATAGTAGTGCTAGATACTATTTCCCCATATGTGAGTAAATAAGCCTCTGCAACATGCAACATGCCAACAAAAAGAAGTCAAACTCATCCTATTTGCATGCAGAAATGTTTAAAGACCAACCTAAATGGTTTCATTTTTCGCAGATACTGGTAGATATTGGCGATATAAACATAACCTGTCAATTTTATCTTCCAAAACCCATCCATTAATTAATTATCCGCTAGCAAAGTACTGTAGTTTGTGTTTTGTACTTCGTTCATCAAGCACTGGTAACAATTTACTACGTCACGTTGGTACAGCATTGCCAGCGTCGACACCAATTCACAGCGACAGGTTATTCAGACATTGAAAGTCTACATTTCTCGTGCTAAAGTAGCAGTTTTTCAGAACCGCGAGAAATGCAGACTGTTAGCGTCCAAATAATCCAAACTGTCACTCATTCTCTCTCTCTGACCGGTGTTGACTGCAGGGCAAAGTTGTGAATAGTGTACCAAGGTGACGTAGCACACTGTTATCAGCACTTATTGATCACAGGTGCGAGTCATAGCGGATAATTAATTAATGGATGGGCTTTGAAGGCTGAAATTTACAGGATTTTTATTGCCTTTATCTACTGATATCTGCAAAGAAAAGCAAACCGTTTAAGTTGGTCTTTAAAGAAAGTATTTTGCTCTTTCTCTCTTTTTTTATCTCCAAAGCGTGCCTTTCTCATATTTCTCCATCTTTCTCTTAATTTGATGTCTCAAACTGTGCTGCTGTTCAGATTTACTGACAACACATCTGCTTAAGCGTGCATGGATGTGTGTGAGATAGAGAGACAAAGCAAAAGAGGAAAAGGTTAGTAAGTAGGTTTATTTGATCACATGGCTCTCTGCACAGTTCTTTCCATTTCCTGGTCATTTTCTAATCTGTTTGCAGGCGTGGTCTGGAGCTGCTGGTGAGTGAAAATGGCTGGGTGGACAAGACTATGAACTTTGGCATCAAAGGCATGTTCGAGCTCATTAGGCGTGGGTGAGATGCTGTTTCTTTTCATCTTTTTTTTCTTGCTGGCCTTTACCTAGTTTTGTTATCCTCTCCATCTCTCTGCGTCACTGCCTCTGCAGAGCTTGTGAAATGAGGCAGCTGCTGAGTGCCTGTTGAGTCCCGAAATAAAGTGTATCTCACTGAAAGGTCATCGCTAGTTAAAGGGAGAAAAGTTAAACAAATGGAATCCCTTGTGTAAAATAGTGAGGTCTTCTTGGAAAAAGAAACGATAAAGGATGTGGCTAAAATTCTTGTACATGGTTTTAATAGACAATAAATAATTATTATCATCATCTTAGAACAAAAGGGCAAAACAGGATTGACAATAATTGTATAAGCAACACTGATATTGATTGATTGGGACTGTGTAATGTTAGTGGCGCTGACTGTTGCATGATACAGCCCCTTACGCTAACAAAGTGTTAATCACCAGCAACCACTAGGTGGTGGCGGTGGCAGTTACAGTGAAGAATATGTTTCAAGAGGAAGAGAATGTGGCATCACCATAGTCTAGTAGACACTGTGCGTGGCTTTAAGTAAGTTGTTTGAAGCTTGCTCTGCCCACCCATCATCAGGTACCTGATTAGGGTGAGAAGCCACAGGAGATGATTGGTCTTAACCCACCACATTCCATACCAAGACAAGGTAAACTACTTACAGTTTACCACCCTTATGACTAATTAGACCCTGGGACCTTTATCTTATTTTCACTATTACCAAAAGAGAACTAAAATATACTTCTTTCTCCTGGACTATCATCATCTAATTGATGGCATCTGTTTCTTCTACAGGATAGAGATGTGGCGGTTGGATCTGCATGGCACATTACCAGAAGATCTAAAACAAAGAGGGGTAAGACATTCCTCATTGATAGTGGACTTAAATCTTTGTTGGGACACCACCTCATTCCTAATGCTCTATGAAGCTGCCTAAAAAATGTTTTCTGCCAAAGGTACTTCTAGGAATCCTGCAATATAAACTTTGTAAGCAACATGCATGAAGAGCAAAATTTTGAAAGAATTCCTGTTTTCAATACAAAAAATATATATTTTTAAAATTTTAAGGTAGGGTTTCTTTGTCACTGAGAACTACATTCAGAAAAAGCATGTCATGTTAATTTGCTGACCCTGGATGTGACATAATGCTTTGCTGCTCACACCCTGACACAACCCATGAATTTTTTATTTTTTAATAGTTTAAAATTTCAGCTTTCATGAAATATATCTGTCTTCTGATGGTGATTAATCTGTTTGTAGCTTGATGACTTGAGTGTCTTACCGGGCTACTATTTCCGTGATGATGCGTTGCTGCACTATAAAGCGATCAACAAATATGTCAAGGCTTATGTTGCACTGTACTATGGTAAGCACAGTGCTAAACTTAAAAAGACAAAATACAGAATTTCATTTACTTAGCAATTTAATACTGAAATGGTAATCAAGGATTTTAATGTCAGATTTTGTCTACCATATTTCTCAGATCCTCTTTATTTGATGTTTTTATGGGTAAACTTTTGCATTGTATTGATTAACAAAAGTTTTCTTAAATTAATAATAATAATTTCTGTTCCTACAGGGAGCAAGCACAATGCTTTTTGACAGGAAGTCAGTTTAACAATATCTTTGTCACACCCACATAAACACATGCACTCACAAAAACATATTTCATTTCAATACTGACACATGCATACATGAATGTGTGTGTGAGGGAAAGGAATTTGCAAAAGATTTTACATGTTTAGAGGTGGTTCTGACAGCCTTTCTTTGTTTCAGATACCCCAGAAAAGCTAGCTGAGATTGTGAGATCCAGGCATGGGTTGCAGAATTGGTGAAACCCAGAGATGGTGAAAATGGGGGCTGCGGTCTTCTGGTATGTTTTCGATTCAATGGGTGTTTACATGTGAGCACATATGCCAGCATCTAAATGCTTCAGATTTTGCCTTTAAATATGACTTTGCTGTATTATGTAACATTCTGTGCTGAACAGGATGCAAGCAGCTGATAGAGATTTTTTTTCAATTTAATGTAAATATTTTTCAGGGTGTGCCAGGCAATGGAATTTCACATCAAATGAACAGCTTACAGCTGTTTTGACTACTATTATCTACACATGCAGTGTTTCACATGCCTCCACCAACTTTCCACAGTATGACGAGTATGGTTTCCCTCCAAACTATCCAGGTCTTCTGCGAGGAAGTCCTCCAAAAGATAAGGTAAAAATCAAATATCTGTGATACAGCAGCTCAGCTAGTAGAAAATGAAATCAGGATTTTGTATGAATACAATGTTTCTCATTTATAAGAATATATTGTTTTTCATTTGTACAAATGTATTGTTTCTCATTATGTCGTCTCACTTGTAATACATTCTTTCTGTTATCTCATTTGTAAGGATACATTCCCACAGAGTTTTCTCATTTGTATACATTGTTTCTCTCTGTGTTGTTTTGTTTGGCTTCTTTTTTCCACTCATTGCATGTTTCCTCATTTGTATTTATCAAATGTCTTTGTGTACAGCGAGAGTGCACAGAACAAGACATCCTTAAGTGCTTACCAGATCGACCCACAACTCTGGACATCATGATTGTTACCAAAATCCTCAGCCAGCGAGGCACAAAGAGCCTGGGAGACTTTGAGGTCCAGTACATCTTTGATGACGAAGCCCGAGAAATTGTACATGAGTGAGTTGGATCCTTAAATTACATGATATTCCTTTGGATGTGACTACTTTTGATTAAAGTAATTACTTCATGTAAAGAAAACTTTCTTTGCTTTAGGTAAATACTGTTCAAACTGAATTGTTTTTCATCTTTTATACAAGGTACACATTGCAGTTTTGAAGCCTGTTTATTCCTGCTCCATATCTTTGACCTAACAAATATTTTTATTATAAGTAGACTTGACACATTGACGTTATTTTTTAGATGTGTTCTAATGTACTAGCAATCTCATGTTGCTGCAATATACTGTAGACTTTAAAACTAATTAAGCTATTTAACAGTAGTTTGAGCATGCCTTGATGTTTGTGTAGATGATTTTGGAAATATTTTTTGCTTATCAGATTTCGCAAGGATGTCGCAGAAATCAGCAAGATAATTAAGGCACGCAATACTCAGCGCAATCCTCCATACCTATTCTTGGATCCTGACATTGTCCCCAACTCCATCAGCATCTGATCTTCCTCTCTTTGCTGAAAGGACTGGCGAAAGATGCAATGGGCAATCAGCATCGGATCTTCTCTTTGCTGAAAGGACTGGCAAAAGATGCAATGGGCTTGGGTCCTGACATTGTCCCCAACTTCATCAGCATCCAGTTTTCCTGTGTTTGCGGAAGGGACTGGCAAAAAGACCATTGGACTTGAAATTTGACTCAAAACAGAATGTGATCAACATTTACTGAACAGGCTGGATGAAGATTTGTTCATGACGTTTTGTATTCTGTTGAAAAAGTGTGAAGTATACTATGTACCATCCTGATATTTGACGCTGACTTCATAGTGCATTATCTTTATTAGTTGCAATATCCAGTCACAATAAAACAAAAATTCAGATTGATCAAAACCCTGAAAAGCATTAAGACAATGAGCACAATATGGCATCTGTAATACCAAGGAAAAGACTTTTGTGCTTGAAAAACTTGTGAATGACAATTTTACATACAATTCTATAAGGTATATTTTACAAAAGTATTAATTGCATGGTGTTTTTTTTTTTTTTTAAAAAAAAAGATTTTCATGTAACAGCAAAGTTTGTGATAAATTCTGAGATTCCTCTAAATCCAAAACCCATTTTATTGCTGTTGTGCATCCTTGGTGGTGATTACAAATTTTTCCCTTAAAAGCAAACTTATGCTGGTGATATGGAGAATTATATAAAAACATTCATCAGTATACAACTGTATGATGCCATGGCTTGAGTTGATGAACACATGGAAGAGAGAGAAAGAATTGACATTTGTTTGGCAGTAGCTCATCTCTACAGTTCATCTGGGCCATCTTGTCTGAGGTTTTCTTGCTTGATGGGATTACTTGTCTCCATTTCTCTGCTTTTTCATTTCTGGTCTACTGTTCATGCACTCTTCACATTTTCTCATCTACACTTTGCGTTTTGTTGTTACATTTTCTGCTATTTGTTTAGATCTGTGCATGTCCAGAATGTCGACTGCACTCCCGATATTCTGCCTCTTTACTACATAGTTTTTCTCGACTTCTTCGGGAAAACTTATACTGCGTTGATTCCAGAATCAACAACATTTTGCTCCTGGCAGTTATTATTCATGTTCTTTGAGCCTGCCTCGATGGTGGGTAAAGACACTACAGAGGTCACATTATTATATGAATTGTCTGGGCAGGGTAAAATTTTTATGATACCTAGCAACTCAGAAAGTTCTATTGTACTTTAATTTGTTATTTTGATCAGATGATGGTGGTCAATATTTTTATGGCACCAGAAACCTGTCGCTTGAGACAACAGCCTGACATGGCTGTCAATGATAAACATGGGCTTTTAAGGGGTGAAGATCACCCTCAATAAGCCTTCTTGTGACAAGTTCATTCCATGCAATTTCTTACGTGAAGTACAGACATTTGAGAAAAGCATTTTTGTTGTATTTCCAAATATGCTTTAAAATTCTTGTATTTGTTTTTTAATATGTAATAATGTATTTGTTTTTTGTTCTTGTAATTGAACCAGACTGATGCTGCCTTTTAATATATATGATTGATACATTTGCTAAAATATTTGTTTGTAATATTGAGATAAAGGTAGTATACTGAACTATTCCATAAACCAAACTCTTTCAGACATTATGTTTAATTTCATTTTCATTATGTTGACATTGTCTTGCATTCCATAAATTGTGCTGCAAATTCCAATGATGGACAAGGTATCTGTTCAGAAAGATGTGTTCAGAAAGAAAGCAAATGACATGCTTTCATTATTTCATGTTTTTCAATTGCACTATCACCTTTGTTCATGGGTTATGTCTGGTCTTGCATTATTAAAAAATCTGATGTTTATGGTGTGGAGACCTTTGGTCTTAACCTAAATGTAAATGCAGGTTTCAAAGGATTGACAAGTTTACTTCAAGGGAAGGTGGTATACACTTGTAAAATGAATACTGTACCTGCAAAGCATGACCATGTTTAGCTTGAGAAAACTGCTGGGAGAACATGGGACTAGACAGTACAAGAGAAAAAGGGACACCTGATGATATCTGGCCTTACACTCAACTTCCACCTTCACAAACCCACTCAGCCACTTCGCACCTCTGCACCATCTCACTTAAGTGCTTGCTCCCACCTGTGTGTGCAAACCAACACACACCACAGTTAAGTAGACAGCTGAGGAAAATGGCAGTTCCACTTGAGACTATCTGCCCTCTTGATGGTTAGTAGCAGGTGAGTCTATCTTGGTTCACCACCATCACTCCTAACAATGACCATTTCTGGTATCAGTTCTTGCACACCTTGCAACGATTGAATAATGGTGGTGATCATGAGAATGATTTGAAAGTTGTCTCACATCCTCACCCACACAGCTGGTGGTAGCAATGGGTTTTACCAGCCACTGTCTCGCATCACATGCTGTCGACAAGGAACAACAGTCGTGGTGATGTAAGCCACCAGTGTTGGCAGCATACCCACTGCTTCTTCCCTTGTCATCCAGGAGGAACAACAATACAATGTCATTTTTCCCTTTTATAAACTAGACCTTAAGTATAGAGTTGAGCAGGACAAAATATGGGTTAAAAACCACCAATTGAAAATATTTTTTAAACTTTTGCTCGTTTACACAGGCCTGAATCAGGTTTACATTTTTAATACGTTTAAGATTTTGCAATAAACTACATTTACCTGTTACCTCTCGCGTTTGAATAGGTTGCTGATTTTTATAGGTTTTGTTGACCTCAGGCCATTCTTCGTTGCATGTCATCTTGTAATTTTTGTATTAACCGGCATGTTTTCCATATTAGTCATTATACAGCGCAGTTCGAATATATTTGCTATTCTTTGTCTCCATACCCACAGGTGCAGAAGGGGAAAAAGTTATGTACAGCAGGAAAAAGACAAAAGTCATATTACTGCAACATATTTTACAGTACACAAGCTAAAGTGACTATATAGCATAGTTTTTTTAAAGCATTTATTGGTGTAGGAAAAAAAGGCAATTCATCAGCACTAGATAACTAAGACATCTCACCCAGAAGCTGGCAATTTTTTTTTTTTAATCCTAGTGAACATATACGTGTTAATGTCAAGAAAATTATAACAAGGGACTGAAATTTTTTTACACAGCCATTGTACTATTGAGAAATTTAAAATATATATCTTCATATTGAAACAGATTTAGAATTTATAAGTAAATGTTTTCCCATGACATTGCCATATAACACTTAGCATTATTTGTGGAATTTTTGTATAGAAAAGACTAGTTGAGTAAAAATTGCATGAAATGCAAAGAAATACTAATTTCAGTAGTGCTGCTTGTTGGAAATATACTTGCCTTGCATGATTTCTCTTAGTTTCATTATACTTAAATGGCTGTCTTATATGATTAATTTGTTTCTATTAACTTATTTCTACTGCACAATCATATTTAAATCTAATTTATAGTTTCCCTGCAACCAAACCATAGACACATGTTAATGTCCTGAACATTATTTAAACTACAGTTCACTTGATTTCAATGTCATGTACCATGCTGCTGCCGCTGAATAGCCGGTCTGTGTGATTGAAACTCTTAATGTAATAAGTGATTCTTTGGTCAGAACACTTGCCCTAAAATTCAGTCTAAGTATAAACCAAGTTTTTTTTTAAAAGTAAACGTAGGGAAACAGCACCCAAATGCTTTGTGTTTTTGCAAATATCACACCAGGAGTTTTTCTGCTAACCCAGAAAAATAATCAAACAGCTCTTGATTAAAGAGAACTCAGATGCATCAGTCTTTGGCTACTTTCCTTATTCCTTGTATAGAGATTGATTTGGAAGAAAATGTTAACAATGTCCATAGAACCACTCTTAGACACTATGTTTGTGGCTTTCTAATAATTGTCAAAGCAACTTTGGTGAGTTAGGCTAGTCAGGAAAAAATAATGCAAAAGCATGATTAAGTTACCACATAGATTTTAGTTTTGATCCAGACAGGGCAATGTCACTACAAGAATTATTCATCCACAAAGAATGATTTTCAAGTACCTAAGAAATTTCACAGTAACACATTATACTTTTTACACCTGCGAAAGCAAAAGTCTTCATAGCTACAGCTCATTTGCATTGATAATTCTGCATCAAATAAGATAGAAAGATGGATTTGTTCAATAAAAATGTCATTTAAAGTCACTTTGAATCCATCTTTCACATCCATTATTGTATAGAATGCCAGTACCATGGCTGTTCATGCTCTTACAACATGATATTCTAGATCATATTCTCTGCAGTTTGCATGAAAATCCTTTCTTATCAATACTTATTTGAAGGCAACATGTGTTCTTCAGTCTGTTATTACTTAAAAAGATGGTTTCCTTTACCTGACCAATTTGATTGTCACCTTTACTGTTGTCATGGTGGCTCCTTGCATGTATGTGTAAGCATGCATGCTACTTTCTAACAAATATGCTGTTCCTCCAACCCCTTTCCAGGCACCATATCTTTCTCACAGATTTTCTGTATTATTTGTAACTCATACCAGAACCAATTATCATTCAATCCTTCAGTTATGTAAAGCAGTGGAGAAAAAGCCTCAAAAGATGATAATTTTTATACGATTTAATCTTCGTTCATTAGTCATTTGTAACTTTGAATTGAATGAGTTCAAAGTAAATGAGTTTCAGGACAAAATGCAATGACAGCCAGTCATGACTCAAAGGCTACAGAAAAATTTGCCGTTATGGATTTTATGTTACATGCATTAACATTTTATTGATATCCACATTTACATAACAAGACAATAAGCAAAAGCAGACTAAACTGTTTCAAATGACCAAGATTTTAAAAGTAATATGACATTTATATGTTATGGCAAACATCATGGCTCTCTGGCCTCCCATTTAATCCTAAATCAAAGTGAACCTTTGTAGCATAATTTACTACCCTTTAAATGTCATTTAAGAATGTTTACTGTAATTTTACAAGAAAATCTTTATTTAAAACTAAGCAAAATCTTGGACAAATTTTGTAAGTAGTCAGAAAAGTTATCCTAATAGGATTTTACACACGTTCTTAATTGTCTCAAGTTAAAACAGGTCAGCAATTCCTTCTTCCAAGAACCTCTTGTAGATAGCCATAAAACGAGCAACAAAAGCCTCCAGGTGGTAGATGGCTTTTTGCCCACATTGCAGCCGGTGCTCAAAGTGAGCAGCACTCTGAACGACCTCTGGTTTTAGCACACCATCACAGTTACTTAGCAGCTCTTGCAACAAACCCTGATAGAAGAAAAGCAAAGCAAAACCCAAACTAGTTTGCTGCCAAAACATGTAAGATTAATACTGATACTTTAGAAATCATGTGACAACCTGATACATGAGATGTCATATGCATAGAACATTTGCCAAAAACCAACCAAACAAAACCACAACAGAAAACTGTCAGTAAGTAAAACATGTCAAGACATAAGGAGACCATGTCATAAACTAAGGGTGGATTTTCTAGACTCAGCTTGATTGATCCATGACAACTTTCACGCAGGCAGCAATAAATATTGTCATTGTTAACAGTAAGACCCCCCTCATCCCTTCCCTTCCAATCACTTGCACCTCAATGCCCCTTTCCAAAAATGAACAAATTCCCAAAATACCTTTATCAGAAAATACTGTAATAATACCAAGAAAAAAAATCATACCAAATCAGTCTACTCCCATCATAGCTGTATGCTGCTAGTACACTGCCATCAAGTGGCCCCCATGTCAGAACAATGACAAGTAAACCCAAAATAAAAGATAGACATCCAATAATAAATAGTCTCAAATGCACGTCGGTAAAACTTAAAAAAAACTACATGCCACAAAAAAAAAAACAACAACAAAAAAAAGCTGGCACATTACTATCTCCCATAGGCAAAACAAGGAAACCACTGCAGAAATCCTATACTCACCCTCATGACAACATCTGGTGGTATGCAATGAGTTAACAACTCATACAATCGGCCTCGCACCTCTAATAACCTGCAATTAAATTTTGGTTGCATCTAATGAAATAAAATAAAAGGCTTTTCCGATGTTTTCAGATGCAAAGCAGTTTCAAAGTTACAGTTGACTTTCTTTTATTTGTATTGTAGTAAGTGGGCATAAGCCCATGTTATGTACATCACAAAATACTGCTTTTTAGCAACAAAGAAAGTTATCAGACAAAAGGCAGTTAAAGAAAAAAAAAATTAATTGCATGAGCGAAAGTCATGTCAAAAGGATAAAAAAAAGAGGATTTTTAAATCTGTGTGGGTGTGCATGCACATCCATGCATGTGTACCTGTAAGGGTGTGACATAAACTGATGTAGCTAGAGTGGGCACTTCATACTTCTATAATAATTCATTATAATCTAAAGAACAACAAGCATAAAAGACCAAGAATTTTAGCACAATGTGTGCTTGTGCTTTTGTAAGAATATACTCATACACTTATAACAAAGAGGCCTGTGCACAAACACACCCTCATCTACCCACCCACCTGCGAGGAGACTGCTCTTGTACAATCATTGTAGCTGTCTCCCGAAGGAAAAGTTCCCAGTCTGGATCAGACACCTGTTGATCAGCGCTAAAAGGATATCTGGAAAAAGAGAGAACGAATAAAGAAAACCATACAAATATATTTCTCCCTTAAAACATTAACTACAAACAAAGCATGAAGTCTATTGTTCCAGGGTCTGTAGGAAATACTGAACATCTGTTGTCGCAAATTACTCTTTGTAAATCACGTTTTTCTTCTCAAAATGTGAAATAAATATTGTAAAACTATATTTCTAGTACAATGTATTGCCACCAAATTTTGATATGTATGCTCCATTTAGTGGAAAGCATTAAAGTGGAAGAGATATTCTTTCCTAAAGAGTCTTTCAATAGCTTTTGAAGACAGGTTGTTAAAGTCAAAAACTGCTGTAACTGGATTTTAAAAACTTCTTAAATCTCACAATTAATCCTGTTAATAAATATTATGGTTACTTAAAGGGATTAATAACACACTTACTGCTGAACTCGGCAAGCTTCACACATTAGGATAGCACGCCTCAAGTTTCCTTGGCTCTTCTCTGCTATTCGTTTAGCCAATTCGCTGGGTAGATTTAATCCTTCCTTCTTGCAGACATTATGTAAGATCTGAGCTATCTGGTAACAGAATGTACTTTTATTTTCAAAACATTTGATCAAAATTGCTCTCAAGGGGATATCTGATCTACTTTAAAACTGAATTGACTGGTTTACAGCCTGAGCAAATTATTATTTTATCATTCTGTAGCAAAAATACTTATTCTCCTCCAAATATTTTTTTAAGATGCATCACGTCATTGCACTTAAAAAATAGGATCATTATTTTAAAAAGGAAAAAACAAATACTGTCGTCTGAGTTCACAATTTTTTTGTGTGTAAATTATCAACATTGTTATATTTACCTCCTCTTGTGAAGGAGCTGCAACACGGATGCCTAGACATCTGCTGCGAATGGCTGGTATGACTTTGCTGGTAGAATTACACACAAGTATTAAGCGGCATGTTGCCATGTACTTTTCCATTGTGCGCCTCAGTGCATGTTGAGCATCCCTTGACAGCCTGTCAACTTCTGTCAAGACTACCACTGCAGAAGTAAACAGAAATTTCATTTGCTGGTATCACCACAAATTGTAAAAAAAAAATTAAATCTGCCAAAAGCAGTTTGCCTCAAATCTTAATTCTCATTTTGTGAACAGATAACTCTTGTTTACAGATACATGCAAAGATGCTGGATAATATATTTACAAGCATTTATATGCATCCAACAGTATTGGATAAATATGCAATCTAGTATCAAGTCACATGTGACAAAAGACATGATATATTTAATTTGAACCTTACCTTTAAAATCTTTCTGTGAGCTGGTATCTAACTGATTCACCTGTGCAACATTTTTAATCATCTCCTGAACTACCACCCGGTCATGTATCCCAACATCACTGTTCAATAAAAAAGTAATCATTAAAAAAAGAAATAAAAACACAAAAACCCCAAATGATTTCAAGTAATCTTTAAAATTCAAACACCGCAAGATATGTCACATGGGCAGGTCAAGCCTTTCCCACTGTACGAAGCAGTATGACTAAATCATTTGTAGTAAAATTTTATCATTTTGCAAAGTTTTCTGCAGTCTTAACACATTTTATGTCTTATTTCAATAAATTAATGATAACTTTCTGCTTATGCCAATAATGAAATAAAAACAATGGACACACTGTTTGGGCCCATTAAGCATATACTGATAGTGATACTCAATATATTCAGATGAACTTTTTGAAGCATAACTGAGATGACATTGACTACTTGAATATTCTGTCAGCACTTGTGCACTAAAGAATTATTTTTTTCATTTCAAAAACCACAGTGGCATAGCTTACAAAGTCCATGCCACATAAACTTTATCATCAAAATTTGTGAGAGAAGTAATTCAAATAATGGATGATACCAAGTTTATCATATTTAGAAGTATGTAATTTTTAATTTCGGTATACAAACCTGGGATTTACTTCAATGTGATAGTTACTAGAGATGGTAACAATTTCCAGTTTTTTGTTGGAAGGGGTAGTAAAGCTGTTATGCTCGATACGCAGTTTTTCAACACCTGCACCATACAGTTCACGTAAAACACACATGACACGGGTTTTCTTCCCGGCACCTGAAGGACCATAGACAAGCAAGTGTGGGAAATCCCGCCATGGACCTGAAATCAGGATATATTAGTGCTACAAATTAATGGCGAGTTCATATGACTGCATTTTATGTCTTATTGTTGCCATCCAATGCAGTTGTTAACAACGAAAAGTGCAATGGAAATCGTGTTTATGCCAAGTAAGCAACTAAAAACCTCACTATAACCTAAACACTAATCCTAAACACTTTTCTATTTTGTGAGATGTGTCATGGCATTGTGAGCCCTCCTAAACATAAGTTGTGTCACTAATGTTATGATCTCAACTTTCTGCCCAGATAACCACTCCAACTCACACCAATGTTTATATATATATACTATGATAGTACACTGATCTTCCACTTGCGTAGAACGACAACATAAGTATTGGTAATAAGCACTTACAGAGAAAAGAAATTTGTTTTATCGATCATATAAGTCTGAATATATTCCTACATTTGAGAACGACGTCAGAAATAGGAAAATAACTTTGTCTAGATTATGTGCTACTCTTCCCTATCTTTGTGTATTGCGCTTTCTCATTAAACGTAATCGTTCTTTGGAATTTGAGCATTATTTACTTATAAACACAATGCATAACAGCAAAAGCATACCAGTTTCTTCAGATGAGAAGCTTGTTCTTTGTGATAATCAAGCTTCGAAAGTGTTGAAGGCCGATATTTATCCACCCACAGACTCATTTCTGCAACCCTCCTCGAGTCCTCAATTTCGCGGCAGTTTTTTTTATAATTATTTGCAGGGGGCAGTACTCTGCAGAGTTAGCTCGATGGTCACAAGGGTTATCTCATAGATTTGTCTCTGTGATATAGCTGATGTATGAACTTGTAGCAAAATGAACATAAAATCCCCCATGAACAACAAGACACATGTTTGTTTCCTTGGTGTTGGTGCAACTTTTCCTTCCAGAATCTTAAAATTCAGATTGCTATTGTTTTTTAGCCATACAGTAATTTTTTGTATAAAAAAAAGTTTACTCATCCATGATTGAACCATGCATGAATTTACTTTTTTTCCAGTTCCTATATATCCCTAGAGTTGTAAATATGTTTTGTTTCTTCATGATGAACTTTGGCGTGACCTTCTTCAAGTACAGTTTTGCATCCCTTGTCATTGTGGCAGACAATATATCTGGCAGGTCACACTCATGAGTCATGTGCCTTCAAGTCATGCATCTGGATCTTTTGTAGACTCCAAAGTGTGCTAGGAGTAGGTATGTGGTAGATTTAAAACAAAATCTGAACGTGAGGAGTTAGAATAAAGATAGGCTGGTTACATGCTCAATAAAAATCAGGTAAAATTCTACATATGATCGAACTCCCAACATCTTTCCTGAAACCAGAAAGAGGAATGAATGTATTTAAGTGATAGTCCGGTTAACATTTATTTGCAGCAAATTGTGTACAGAGGAGGTAGATAGGGTTTTGATTTTGACAATGTATTTTTTGAAGAGTTAAATTTAGGATGGATGAACAATATGATATATAATTCATCTGGTATGTGTGTGAATGTGTGAAACTTTTAATCATGTTGAACTTGAAGACATAGGCTTGATTAAGTTTCTACCACATTTACCAGAAGCATCCCTGCATGTGAACTAAACAAGAAGACAGGGACTTACTGTTTAACACTGATTTATTATCATCCCCGTGGTTATCATCCCATCTCTGTTTTATTAGATTACTTAAGTAATTGACTGGTTTGACAGGTTCAAGAAATTCCCTAAAAATTTATAAACATCTTAATTATCTATATTTTGCTACCAGCTATCTTGACATGTCCAAAAAGATAATTTTGGAATTTAAGAAGTGCTACTTTACTATTAGCAAAAACATTTTTGGCAGATATTAGTTCGTCTATAACGCATATAGATTTTGTTCATACTGTAAGTGCTACTTTCACTAGTTTTGGTTAATCTTGAATAAAACGTCAATATCAATATCGTCAAAGCTGGTCAACCCTCTTATGTTCTCAGAATTTGATCGCAGAATGGTACCACGGACGTCCATGATTATGCACAGATCATGCCGAGACATCTCCGTCGGCTTTGAGATGTATTCGATATTCAGTTTCCGTTTCGTCTTCACTGACAAGTAGTACTTAGTATAGTAGCCATGTTTTATGTTACGGTGGCTACATTCGTGTGTGAGAATAGCCAACAGAAACTATTTATCTAGTCATACGATTTTTCAAACTGCGCGGTTCACGGGGAGCAACTTTTGTAAACATAAGTTAAGTCCCTTGCGGTGAGACGTGGAGCGCCATTTTTCAAACGCTGCAGAATGATTCATTTCTTTGTATTTACATAGCCGCAGGTGCGAGTCTTTACAACGCGTTAGCCGTTTTCCAAGATGTGAAACTGATTTAAAATCTTCCAAGCGAACCATATTCTACTGCTTTTTCATCTTCATTTGTCAGTCAAGTGGTAGCGTAGGCAAGATTGTTGGATAAAGAAATATCAGAACTTTGTTTATAAGCTGAGTGACCAACGCGGTTAATCACGGATTACGTCACTAGAGATTGGTACCTGTGACTGATAAAGGGATTAAACCATCTTTTTTGGTAAGCTATAATTATGCTACATGGCTACTTTGCTGCATTTATTTATAAGTAACGATCCAGTTCCCTAGTTAAACAAAAATAATAATTAAACGAAGCTAACCGAAGCTGCATAGATACGATGAGTGGAATATAAACTTGCAGGTGAATTGCGTTTTATCTCCAGCAAAGGCTCTCCACGCTATGCGTATGACGGTGTAATGAGGCACAACGACCTTGTGAGAACTTTTAACCTTAGCTTCCTTCGTCCTTGTAGTAAATACAGAGGCGGCCTTTGGGGATGGCAACTGGGGTTAACCTGGCCTGAAAGGGGGCCTTGCAATAGGAGATTAATCTTGTGGTACGCTGTATAGCCTACACTTACTGCTCTTATATAACGCTCGCACAGGGACCCTTGTACTGCTAAGGCTGCCTCTGAGAAAATAGCATGTCTGTCTACGCCAATGGTAACTTAGTAGACAGGTAATCACATTGATTGGAATTAACCAACGATCGATTTTTAGATGCAGATAGAATACTTGTTTTGCAAGGGGGAAAAAAACGCATGTGGAAAATTTTGTTAATCATGAACAGTTTTATCTGTTTCTGATCACAAAGTGCATCATTTATTTCTTTGTCTTACCTAGTCAGTTAAATCTGGTCCATCTGACTCTTTTGCTATTTTTTTTTTCAGATAGACTAACAAGAAAACATATTAAAACATGGGAACACCAGAAGAGAAGGACATCGACACTACCATTACATCAGATAAGCTGAAATTTCATCTTGATGGATGTGATGCATATACATGTGTCATATCCTCTCAGAATCCTTCGGTCCATGTTTACTATGCCCTACGAGCTCAGATTGAACGCAGTAGCATGTCATGGCTCCAGGAGTTTGTTTCTTTAGGTGGCCTTGATGGTTTGCTTGATGCTTTGTGTCAGATGACAGGTCTGTGATTATTTTTTTATCTTTTATGCCTCACTGGGTGGGAGAAAATGGAGTTAAGAGAGCTTCAACTATTAAAAATCAATGGCTCAGATCTTTTCATTTCATATAATTTGTATTTTTATTTGTGTATGTAGTTAGAAAACATATTTTGTATATTAAAAGCACTTTTCTTATGTTCTTGATCACTCTGACAAAACCCAGGTTCAGTTACAGCTTTATTTTACAGGGACAGCTTTCACAAGTTTCAGTGATGCAATACTGCAGATTGACTGTATATCTTGCATTCGTGCCATTCTCAATACATCTGTTGGCATAAACCATTTGTTGCACTCCACGGATTCTGCCAACAAACTGATAACTGGTGAGATGCTAATTTTCTTTTTTAAATTTGATCTTTTTAAGTGTATGAATAATTGTTTATCATTGCATTGACAATTGAACTTCTTTAGCATGTGCCCTGCTTCTAGACAGTGAGCAGATAAAACGTTTTGATATTATATACTCTAAATTCTGCTAATTTTATAAACTCAGTATATACAATGTATTTTAGATATGTAATCTGAGTAAATCTCTTCACTCTGATCTTTAGTGAATAAAGACATTAATATCAGAAATGCCGCTCACATTTGCTGCATTTTAATTATAATATCAATGCTGGGTTTGGTCACATCAAGACATATCATTTCAGGTCTTCGTATTGGTAATACACTGCCAAAGAAACAAATTTTAGAAATGGTTGCTGCCTTATGTGCCCACAGTTTATTAGGCTATAAGTGTGTGATGGCAGGTCTAGACCACGTGAAGGTGAGAATATTATTTTACCTTTTACTTGCAGTAGAAGTTTATTTACTTTTGTACTTGCATGCATAAGTGTTATCACATGTTTGTATCTCACATAAGTTTTCCTCTTTGTGCTTCCATACAATAATAGTATAGTGTAAACTGATGCTTATTGCAATAGCTAACAAGTTTTCATTATTTAATAGTTGCCACTTAAAATTGCTCTGGTTTTCTATGTTTATTTATAATCTTATACAATTTTTAAAAACAAAAATATACATTATGGTGGATACTTTACTTTGCAGAAGGATACTAACCAGTATCACAAGTTTAGCATTGTGGTCAATGAACTGAAGTCTGCTGAAACGGTTCCACACAAAACTGCAGTCATGACTTTCCTTAACACTCTTATCACTTGTAATCCTGATCTTAGTCAAAGATGCCAGATTCGAAATGAGATGATTGGTAAGTATTTGAAGTATTGGAGCTTTTACTTTCTTTTTCAAATGTTCATCATGCTTAAAATGCAAAGTTAGTGAGATTCATTTCCCATATTTTGTACCTTCTACTGTTGTGCCTTTTAGATACCAGCAGAATTAAAACATATATTTAAATAGTTAAAAGAGCATTTTTAAAATACTTCAGAAATGATGTAAACTTTATTTCTTTGTGATGTCTTCAACTCCAAGTACCACTCTGGTCCTGATACCAACTAGTTTGAAATGGTCAGAGTTACATTTGGAAAATATATTAATGTCTAGCAGAGTTTAGAACACTGTTCTATTCTCCTTAAAAACAAAAAAAAAAAACTACAGAATATAGTAATCAACTCTTGTAATTTCATTTTCAATTCTTTCTAGGTCTAACACTTCTGGATATCATTAACTTCCTTCAGCGAGAGGAAACTGATGATGACCTACAGATTCAGTTACAGGTTTGTACTGAATGTGTTTACCACAGAAGCTCATTTTGAAGTAATATTGTTGCAGGTATGCATTGTGTATGCATGAATTATAAAATTCAAGTGGTGTTTCAAATCACAGCAGTCAGACAATGCATGGTGCCATCTTAATTTCTTTGATTTTACCAGATGACATGACCATGGGAGATAGAGGGTTATGCTAGCTCTTTAACCACCTTAAAGTTGTTTCCCTGACTATGCTAGCACGTGCCTGCTGTGCAGAGCACTCTTCTAGTCAATTGAGTAACTGCTCTCTAGCAACTTAAAATGCCAAACGCAAATTCAACTCACCAGTGTTTTAAATGGTTACCATGGTGTTCACTAATCTGCTCTTTCCACATGTGATGCTCACTCATTGCTGAAAACTTGTTTGGCCTTTTAAGCTTTTAGAGAGCAGTCATATCATCTGGAAAGCCTTGTAAAAAGAGAATTTAATCTCAAAATTATATTTTTTCTTAAACTTGTGTTTAGTATAGATCAGGTTTTCTTATAGCTATAATGGGAAATGTATTTTTTATACAATTTTTTAAATCTTATAATTGAAAAGGGTCTGTTACCTTAGTGTGAATTTCATCATTTCTTTTTATGTTTAGTGCTTGGATTAATTTTTATAACTGTATTATTTTTTCTCTTTGTGAACATCAACTAACACATTTTTCTGTTTAATGAATATGACCAGTAAACAGTAATGTTACTATTTCTTGAACTGCTATTAAAAGTGAAATATTTTCAGCCAATAGATCGGAACTTTATAATCATGCTGCAACAATTTATTTTGCCAGGTATTTCATGATCGAAAGCATCTTGATGAAGAAGCACTAAGTAAGTCAGAGCCAGACCTCTCAAGTCCAGCAGAGCTTGTAGATCTGCTACAGAGTAAAACATTTGGCACCAGCCGAATGGCATCTTTGGTCAACGTCCTGCAGGACCTTCTGGTCATAGAAACGCTAGACAAGGAGGAGAGGTAACTGGTGTTAGTGGTTGGGAGGGGAGATTTGTTTGTCAAAATGTGACTTTCCATTAAAACATTTTTGTGAGTGGTTCTTCTCTGTTGAAATAATGCAGTTTTTGGAACAGCATGCTTTTTTTTAAATTGTTGCTTTGGAAATTATGTTTAACTATTTCTGTTGCACATTACCCACATTTCTGTTTATTATGATAGATGTTGCTGCATGCTTTGTTGTTTTTTTTCAAAACATCAGTGAAACTTGCCTGTTGTGACATTTTCATAAGAGCAATCAGGTTATGAAAAAAAAAACACCTCGGAAAATAGGCTTGCAAATAGCAGACACCTGGGAAGTTTGAATGCTTGCCAAATGTGACTAGATGAAGCATGATTCATGTCTCACCTTTAGTATAAGTGACAGTGGTTTCTCTGGTATAGGTGCAAGTTTATGCATGTGAATGCTTCTTATTCTAGAAAGTTAAGAATTTATTCTCACGAAAATTGGTGTTTCATTGTGTATGAGTGCAACCTCTGCATTTATTTGTTATGAGGAAAAGATTGATCACCTGTGCATGCTTTTAGGGAGCATTTGTGGAATGAAGTGGAACAACAGGTTCATCACCTGGTGCATGCTTGTCACAAGAAAGTGAACAAACTGTCATCTCTCTCATCCAAGAATGTTCATGATTTACTCAGTGAAGAGGCCCAGGTAGTAAAAAAAAGCCATAGTATCTGATTTATTATTTAGCATCATTGTCAAGCCATTTGGGACGTAGATATCTAATGAAGTTAACTTTCTCTACTACAAACATGCATTTCATTTAGATTATAAAGTGTTTTTTTTTTTAATATGACAGAATATTGATAAATGCAAAACAGCTATGCTACTGGCAACTTCTCTTGCTGAGAAATCATTAGTTATTGATTTTGCATTCTAACTTGTGGTTTATAATGATTTAAAAATGCTAATATGCTACTCAACAGCTTGCTCAGCATCTAGTTAATCAAGTATCAGGGGATCTGGCCACAGAACCTGTTCCCACACAGAAAGATCAGAGCTTGTATGACAACCTGGATGACATAGCAAAGCAGACTTTGGGGCAAAAGTTGAAGGCATCTGAGCCTGACTTGCTTGGAGACCTAAATAATTTAAATGCTTTGTCCCCTCCTCCAACCACAGAGTCTGATATTGAGAAAGTGGTACTGGACAGAGCCTCATTGCCAGCTTTGAATCTGCAGCCTTTCTGGGCAGTTTTTCAAAGCACTCAAGCTCGGATGGAAAGACCAAGCATTAATGTGTGCATAAGGAAGAATTCTTGGGAAGGAAAGTCATACCAGCATGGATCAAAGATTGAGAAGTTTGATACAAGTTTTCAGCCATTTCCATCTTGTCCAATGCGCAACCTTAAGTGGATTGTGGTCCAAAAGGAAGTATTAGGTATGTGACGCTCTTTATAAAATATATGGTGTATAAAATAAATAAAGACCATCTTTTTTCTCTTCTTTGCTGTTAAATGATGAGGCTTAATTTTGAGAGTTTGTCTTCTACTGTCTGCTTCTTCTATGAGGATTGATGATAGAGAAATGACTGATGGGGGACATGGTAGAGAAAGATAATGTGCTTATATACTACCTTTGTAAGATGATGTCCCAGAGTAATCTAGTTGCCTGTGTGTGCAAGATATCCATGTAGCCTTGCAAACATAACATGTTCTGCGCACGTGTAGATCTGTGTATATCTTCTGTGTACATATTTTCATACTCTTAATTGTGTACACATTCCTGTGTGCTTGTGCAAGCATTCACACATGGAAAGAAACAAAAGCTTGCATGCATACACTGTCCAAGAACAATGATATTGCATGTTGCTAGACTCCATTTAACAACTAGCCTTGTTTTTGCTAGAATCCCTCAGTGGCTCCATCTGGGAACCAAGGGACGTCTTTTTCAGACTTGAACCAGACTACAATAATCTTGAGCAGCTCTTTGCAGAGACACGTCTTCTAAGCGCTAATGAAGAGGTGGGTCGGTTTCAAGGATTGTTAACAATGGAATGAAACACTAGTTTCAGCAGTACTGCCTGTTGGGGATTGCATGAAATGCATATATTCACACAATTTTAAGGCAAATCTCAAATTTTAGTGGCCTTTTTTTATTCCAGTAATGCATTATACAGACAGATAAAACAGTCCTGTACCAAGCTTGCGTTTGCTCTAGCTGTTAGCACAGTAAAGGTGTTGTAAACAAAATTAGTTGAAAGATTCCATCATTGTTACTACACTGTTATTTTGGAAAAAGTTTGACGGAGATGCTTCTTTTTTTAATAACTTAATATTTGATGTTTGTCTTTTCATACACCATATAAATTGATCAAGAGTGTCATTGTTGTTTGGTAAGGATGAAACACTTCATCAGATTTGTTAACATCTTCTCGTGTAGAAAGACTAGTAAAAAAAAAAAATCAAGTATTAGAAGCAGGATGTAGGCTCATTCACAAAACATTTTGAGCCTAAGAGCAGTTTCAGTTGTAGTTTATTTCATTGAGTTTTACATTTCTATTGTCAGGTTCCACTTCTCGATGGAGAGACACGGCTCAGAATTAACCTTTTCCTAAACCGACTTGAGGTTGAACCTGACCAACTGGTTCGTAATTTGATAGACAAAGAAGCACCTGGATTGACTCTTCCACTTCTGAAATATCTTAATGACATTCTTCCTTGTCATGATGAGGTAGTTTAAATATTCTTAAATTTTCTTAAATAAACTGCTCAATTTTACAATCTGCAGTCTTTATAGTATTACCTAAAATGAAAATTTGTTAGCCTGCTTCTTATCTATAGATTTTGGGGACTGAAGAAATTGCTTTTGAAGTCGGACATAGAAGTCAAGGGGAGTGGGTGCAAGTTCATGTAAACTGGTGTTTTTACAAAACTACCAGTTTAACTTTGTATGCCAAAATCTATTCAGCTTCAGCTTCACTCCAAAGTAATGTTTAACAGTAAATTAAATGGGATTTTAATTAATAGAGATGATCAAAAATGACTTCAAGAACAGTTAATGAATTTTATGTTTACTGTTTTCCCCTTTCGCTATTTTTATGCTGGTCTTTCTTTGATGGCTTTCTAATTGCTGCTTGCCTCAGGTGTCAATGCTTAAACAATACAATGGCAGCCTTCTGGACATTGGGATGGCCGAACAATTTCTGCTGCACTTGGCTGACATTCCAGACTACCACACCCTGCTTCTTGGTCACCAAGTCCGCGTAGAGTTTTCAGCAAACATGGCACAAGTGAAAAAGCTCTCAGAACCATGGCATTGGCCTGCAGCTTTATTCTGGACAGTGCAGACTTGAGAGATTTGCTGCAGTTGGTTCTTAAACTCGGAAACTTTCTAAATCAAGTAAGTCTGCAAGCGACAACCTTTGAAATCTCAAGAACCATGAGAAAATTTCACCATCATTTACAAAGTTTGCCCTTTTCTTTTCTTTTTTCTTTTCTTTTTTTCTCTTCTAGAGGTGACGAGTTACTAATAGCAGATGTGGGAAAGAATTGTATTCTTTTTCTTCATTAACTCAGTCTATAGTGCTGAGTAGGATCCTAGCATATGAGCCTGTGACAAAAGTTGACCCCTAAAATGGGTCAAGTGTTGTAAAATTAATTTTAATACTCTTGTTTGTTTTGTTTTTGCTCTATTGAAAGTATGTGGCATGAAGTATCCATAAGTTTAGTTAAAAAGATAACTGCTCAGTGGATTCTTGTGCCTGTAAAAAGTTCACAAGTTACGGAGTGTCAGTGAAATCTTACGGTCATTACAATTGGACAAAGTCTTTCAGTTTGAAGCAAAATTTATATGCTGCTGTCAATCTGTTCGTGTTTCTGAGATTCTTATTAGATATTTAATGAAATTATTCGAACAACCATTTTTTTACACACAACTTCCATCATCTACTAGAGACACTAGACAAAAACAATTGAAGTTTCCACGATTTGGGGACAAAGTACAGTAACAACTGTAAGTGAGAATTCAGATCGCATTAACTTTTTTGCAGGAACATGTTGACAAACACTTTGTGTGTGGACATTATAGAACTTAGGTAAAAAGTTTCACTGCATGCCGAATTTTTGAAACTTCGTAGTTAGAATTCACGTCAAACATGATGCAAACTTGACCGGCCTTTTTTGTTTTTCATCACCGATGACAATTCACTCATTGAAACACATAAAACATGCAAACAGCAACACACAGAAACACAGAAGGCCAGTATGCATCTCCTGAAACCTTTATTATCCATTTATTTAGTTTCAGGTTCAAGCAGATAAAACATAAAGATGTAAGCAATCTAAGTCCCGACTGTATGCCAGAGGCAAACTTTTGTCACAAGCTTATATGTGATTTGAATTTATTTATTATACATCTGAAACCATGTTCACCCTTGATATAATGGTCAGATAAACATGAAAATCATCTTCATGTTTTAATCTGTTTTGTCACTACAGGGTCAGTTTAATGGCAATGCCAGCGGACTGCATCTATCCAGCTTGAAACGACTGGAAGCTGTTAAATCAACAAAACCCAATCATTCCTTGCTCCATGAGATTGCTGCAGTAGCAGAAGATAATGATGAACGAATCCTAAGAGTTTTCTCTGAGATCTCAAGACTGGATGAAGCAGCAAGGTTTGTTCAGATAAGAGGAAGGCATATAATTAAACATTTATGAAGATTAAACATTCATTTATGCACTAATATACACACTGCTTTTCACTACTTAGATAACTTTGTTGCAAATTTCAGTGGTGTGGTCCTCATTAATGCCATCTAGTTAAGTTCAGTAACCTCCATGGGGAGGCATCATTTGTTTGCATACATTCACAACAACATTTGTTTGTAAACTTTGCACTGCAGCACATCTTACATAAAATGACTCAAGTTTATTTTCTAGGTGTTCACTAGAAGAGATTCGAAAAGATGTAGCAGCTATAAACACACAACTCAAACAGTTTACATCACAGCTGGTGTCTGCTGATCCTACCATTGCTGAGATCTTCCAAACCTTTCTCGAGGTATCAGATCATGTCAGGTCTTCTATTTCTGCTCAGCTTTAAAATGTTTACCAAATATGTTTGCCTTAGTCTGTCTGTTTTCCATCGAAAATTCTGAAACACTAGTTTTGAAAACCTTCATTCACCAGTTTGTGTTGATTGATGGTTACTTTCCGGACAGACTTTGTATGTCCAATTTTTGAACATATCTTTGAAAAGCATGAATGAGGTTTCAGCATAAAAAGCTAGCATAAGTCACCTAGGTTTTTTAGCTGTTTGTTAAATTGTCACTTTCCAAAAGATAAAATTAATTTTTAACTTTGAGTGTCATTGAAATGGGGATTCAGTAAAATCACATCGTTCAAATGAATTTCAAATGAGAAGATCAGGTGAATAGATTCTTACATTTTTCCTGCTGTGTTTTAATTTTTATTTAAGATGGAAATAAAAAATGTGAATAGGTATATAAATCCGTCAGAGAAGAACAGGATATTTCTGTTTTTTCTTTCTGACTTTCTGAAAATGAATTTGCCTGGTAACACTTCCTTTACCATGTATGTTGTTTAATCAGAATGTAAAAATAGACTTCCATGAGGTGCAGCAGCTTACAGCAGAACTGCGGGAACTTTGTAATCGTGTTGTGGAGTATTTGGGTGAATCCGCCACTAGCTTCAATCTTCAGACCTGCTTTCAGCAGATTCTCAGCTTTCTGAAGGACTTACGCCGTGCCTCTCATGTATGTTTCCCTATAGTGAAATCAACATTTTATAGTCAATATTAAGATACGAAAAATAATGCTTATCTGAGAGCAGACAGAGCTTAATACCTGTAAATTTGTGAAGAAATGGACTGAAGTGTCTGTTTTTGTTTTTTTTTTTTTTTTTTTTTTTTTTTTTTTTTTTTTTTTTTTTGGTTCTTTTTTTTAAAGCTCATTTTTCACTCACCTTTGCAGGAGAATACATTGTTCAAACGGCAGAGGGTACAGGCTCGTCGTCGTAGTGATCAGTTCAAGGCTAAATTGAAGACCAAGCGTCTGGCCTTGGAATTTGGTAAAGAAGCTCGTAAGTGGGCTCAAATTTCAATTTTATAGCAAAGATAGAGACAGAGGAGACTACCATACATTGGAGACACAAAGAAGCTGAATGTGACAATGAATGTTTTGGAGATATTGCAGGTTGAGTCTTGAGACTTTGTGCATCTGTACTTTAAAGAAGACAAAGTAAAATAACATTTCTCTGTTCTGTACCTGTCATCTTTTTTAATTTTTGACAAGTGTATACTATGATCATAAAATGGAAGAAATATTAAACTTTCTTTGATTTCTTCGGCATTTTAGATATGCACAATTTTATTAAATCTTTTCTGTCTTCATCAGGAGCAAGTTCTTCCATGCTGGAGGAGAGGAAGAGGATACTTGAACATATCCTTACAGAGCTCCATCTTGGCAACTTCCACCCCATCATCAGATCTGAACTACCAACACCTGAGCAAGAAGAGACAGGGGTGGATGAAGCCTACCTGGCTACAGGAAATAAAGAATATAATACTCGCTCCACACAGGAAGTAAATGCAAGAGAAAATGGATCTAATCAGAAAGCTAAGGGAGAAGTGTCAATGGAGAGGCACAATCGGCCACTGGAATTAAGTCACATAAGTATTATAGGTTCTCCCATGATCAATCGTCCAAATAGTGAAGTTTTTGATGATGATCTATTTCCTTTGACTGTTAAAGAGACTGTTACAGAAAAGATTATCACCAGTTCTGGTAAGTATTTTTGGTGGCTCAGAATATCTTTCTTGGACAGTGGTTTTAATGAATAACATAGGGAGCACAAATACTTGAACTCACTTGTGAGAAATGTTTTCCTGCTGTCTTACAGCTGAATTTTCAGGATTTCTTTTTTAACATTTTCTGCTCAAGAACTATCTGCTTGTTATTTGGGTTCCTCTTTGCGTTTTCTGTTTTTGTTTTTATTCATCATTAGTACTGTTGTTGTTTTTTTTTTTCTTAGTTCATGTGTTATTTGTTTGTTTTCCTGTCCCTCGTATGCTGCCCATGTCCCATTGTTGTTCTTAGGCAATAAAAGCATGTTCCTTAGGAGTGTGAGTATGTGCTTAACAAATTTTGCATTTATTATTATTATTACTGATCTCACAAAGGAAAAACTAATAAATTCTCTACCTTGAAATTTATTAATTAGTAATGTCATGATTAAGTTTTAATTTAGTAGTCATTAAGCATTTTCAGGTAGAAGATTGATTTGTTCTTTTATTCCAGCAAGTGACTTGCTCGATGGTCAACTGCTGTGTCATGCTTCCAAGCTGCAGCATCAACGAATTGGCCAGCTTCAGAGATCTCGAGGCCGGCTGAGCACACCCACAAAAAGGGTGAGCCAGCAGACCCAACATCACCGTAGCCGCAGTGATCTGACAGATTCAATTTGCCATTCCAACAATAAATGGCTGAAATATGCAGAGATGAGGCTTTTGGAAAATCAGGCACAGGCTGGACAAGGTGCCCCTCTAGCTGTTCCAGAGAGCAGCTTGACATTGGCAACGCTGAATCTTGAGGATGCCTGGCTGCAGCAGAGGAAGACCGAGCATGTCATGCCATTGTATGCTGGCCCTGTCGTCTATGTCCCCCAGGTACTTGCTAATTATTATTCTGTTTGCCGAGAGTGATACTGCTTCTGGTCTCTGTCTCTTACTGCTGTGTACCTCATGTACCTCTTGTCTTTCTGTTTGATCCATCAGTCATGAAGACCTTTTAATTATTTTCAGAGCACTGCTAACAGTGGTAAGGAACGAAAAGGGGACAGAAAATCTTCGATTGGCACTTTCTTTAGCAAGATCTCCAGAGCAGTCCTCAGGCCCCGAAACTCAGCAATGAATGTTGAACACAAGATTATCAGCAAGCCTCCACTAGTTCAAGAGACAAAAAGGGGAAGAGGCAGCTCGCAGTCAGAAGATGAAAACAAGGAGAATGTTGGCTCAGTCAATGTGGAGAATAGAAAGCCAATGCTGAAGCGTACTTCTAAATTGCGCACTAACAAAATGGTGGCATAAGTGTTCCCTGCCTAAATCGAAGCGTCACATAGAAATTAAAATGTGACATATGCAACTGCCAATCCATTGTTTTTGTCAAAATTAATGTTGGCAGTAGTTGTATTCACCAGTTACCAGCTGTGCCATGTGAAGCCTTGAAGTCAAAGTGTAGCAGTGTGTGTGCATCTATCTGCATGCATACGCATATGTGAGAGACTATTTGATCACTGGATACCTTCAAAATGTTTCAACATTTGCAGCAGAAATCTGTTTGGTGAGGGCTTCTCATTTTGTGAGGTTAATCTCATGTTGTTATTGATCCAGAAAATTGCTATATTTTCTGAAGCTATTGTTTGGTTTCTTTTATGCTGTGTATTCTTGACATTTTACATTTGAAACATTCCTATATTTGTTTCTTAAAACTAGAGCCTTCTGTAAATTGGTTGTTTCATGCTATCCATCTTCTGGGTTCTAAAATTATTTTAAGAAAAAGAAATGTGTAAAAAAATGTATTAAAAATATGCATAAAGGTACTAAAAGCTTGCAGTTACTTTTAACTTGATGCTGTGGGACTGTACCTAACTTGAAAATACTGATTTAATGAGTTCATATATTTTGTATATATAGAAAGAGAGATAACCATCTTTGTTTGCCAACAATTTTTTTTTTTACTTTCTGATTGATGTCATTGTAGACAATTATGAAAAGATGTCTTGTAAGAAAATATTTTCCCCCCAGTGTTCAGGTTACATATTTAAGTGTTTGGCATTGCATACCAGTGCGTATGTTTGCGGTGTCTATTTTGGGATTACAGTAAATCCTCACTTAACATTTTGATAAGTTCTTGGAAACAACATATAATAAAGTCTATTGTACTATACTAATTAATATACATGTAAAAAACATTTAATTCCTACAGTTTATTCCTGGTCACAAAAATATCACAGCATTTCTAAATAAAGACCCAAAACATTTGAGAGAAGATCCACCCAGACCTGGCCGAAACATTTTTTTTTTTTTTTAAATTTTTTTGTCAATGTTACAACAAAATAATGTTAAGTAAGGATTAATTGTATAGGGCAGAACAGGGAATTGTGTGATAAAAATTTGTGTATGGTGTATTGGATATTCCCACAAATGTCCTTAATAATTCAAATGTTATGTTTTTCTGGGTTTTCTTTTTAATGTGTGGTATTTTTACTTGTCCCTTGTGAACTAGTCGATGGTGTGCTGCAACATTTATTTGCATTGATTCTTTGCAAAGCTATGTTTTGCAAGTTTTGTGATTGTAAACAATATGAGCTATATATTTTGTTTCTCATCATAAATTTTTTGTGTGCACCATGCAGCCATAAAGAGTAAAGCTAGTCAGGGATCTGTTACTCTAGGTGGGCAGAAGCCTGCTGTATGACCAGCAGTGTCAAGAGCTCTACCTAAGTGATCACAAGTCTGTTGGTGTAACCTGATTTTTACTTATCTGGACAGTTCATCACTACAGCTCCAGTAGAATTCCAGATGATTGGTTTCTCATGCCTGCAGAGCTGTTGAGGAAACTTTCTTTTTCTGCTAGATAGCATTTCAAAATATAAATGTGTTACAGCTTAAATTTTAAATTCCTAAAATTTTGACTGGTATTTTTTTAATGGCAGATAAAATGACATGTTTTTGGTGAGAGGAGTTGGTGGAAGTGAACGAGAATTCTAGATTTCATGGTAAATGTTTATATTTATGAGACTGGTGGTCAGAGGATACAATTTGTATATGCTATGAGATTCTATTCTGTCATTCCAGATTAGACGAAAGATAAATGAATGTTTACTTTTTCTGGCAATAAGAAATAGCTGTTTTAAATTGATTGTAACAAACTTTTCTTGGATATATTCACTCAGAATGTCTGGTTGATTTGTTTTGTTGGACTTATGGCTGTTTTGTTGAAGTGCATAAAGTAGAAAGTGTCGTTGAAGACAATCTGGTACAAGTGAACGTGACATGTGGTTACAGATTTTACCTTTCCATTATTGTCAGTTCTGTCGGTTTTTTTTTTTTTAATGACTGCTGTGTAATGATCTCCGAGGATTTTTCTTTTTGGTCCTTACGAACCAGTTTTGACACCACATGACTATGCATTTTGTTTTCATGGCTGTTAACAACTGAGACAAAACTTTCATCAGATTCATTGTTAGTCTAATTCATATTTTCACTTACTTAAACTTCTCGTCCGCTTCTCAATCATGCAAACAACTTAGTAATTAGTAATTCTATGGGTTTTTTAATGTCTTTGTGTAATATTAGTTTTGGAAAGATTTTATTCCAATCTTTATGGTAGTACTTTAAGTTGGGGTTGTTTGTTTTTTTTTAGCATATTGCTTTACCTTAGGAAAATCTCACTTTCCGAGATATTCTGCTTTTTTTTTTCCACTAAAGATACTAGTACAACTTTGAGATGACACTGGAATTATAAAAGCTGTGGTCTTCAATGCCAGTATGATCAAAAGGATGGTTTGGACAGACATTTAGCCTGGTCAGCTGGCTTGGTCTGCTGGTTTATATTGCATGCTTGTTTATTGCATTTTGGGAAGGGTTTTTTTTTTTTTTTTTTTTTTTTTTTTTTTTTTGTGGGGAAAGGGGGAGATAAAATTCAATCCAGTCTTTATGTATTGATGAAGAGCACGATATAAAGAAGGGAAGTCACCTTTGTAGTTAGAAAAGTAAACTTCCTTAGTGTTAATGTTGTTAGTCTTTGGTAGCAGTTTTTTGCCTTCCCTCTGTGAGTTTTTGTCCTTTTTCTTTACAACCTGAAGTTAATTGTATTTTTTAAGTGGACGCTTTGTTCTATGGAGTGCAGTTTTTCAAGCTGTAGGGTAGTATTATTTAGTAGAGTGTTTGATGTTAGACTAGTTACAGGTGCTGGCTGTGGTAGTCTTGTATATCAAGAGAATTGAGATCCTTTTTTCATTTGGTTTTTTTTTTTTTCTCTTGTGCACCAGTCATTTTGAGGCGTTTTTCCCACTAAGCCAAAGGACTGGGTAAACCAAATTCAAATTGCTCTGTAGTTGCAACTTATTTTGAAAGTCTTTCAAGAGGCACGCATATTTTTTTCCCCGTCTTGTTTTGGGGACCTGCTTTATTGTGACATTGCAACCTTTTGGCTAATAAAGCTTTTTGCTAGCTTGCAGCTAGCGTTGTGAAAATGCAGTTTGAGTGAAGATTAGCAAAATCAAAATAACTAGCAATCACTGCTGGATAAAACCGTTTTGCATTAAGAGTACCATTTTTTCAGAAAGCTTATCCTTGTAAAAAAAATGTCTAAGTTATCTTTCATCCTTCTGTCCTGTGTGTTCTTCAGAGTTTTTAGTACCGTTTTGTTGTCTAATATCTCTCTTCTCTCCTCTCTTTGTTACTCTGTCTCACAGATATAAGCATTCCACCTGTGACTTGTCTCTTAAGATCTGACATAGGCATTTAATTAAACACGTGATTCTATTGTATCAATCGCTCAGCCAGCAAGAATGCTTCCGTTCTAACGCAACAGGCTTCTGTCTGCTTGGAAACTTTTCTTCTGCTGACTTATGGTTCAGCCAGTGACTTTCAGTCACAATCGTATGAACATAAGACTGCAACTAGAACAGAAAAGAAGTAGGGAGGGGTGTTCGTGGCAGTCACAAAACAGAACATGACTATCGTAATGCCGCCGTTCCTTTTAGCTCTTATCAGACGTGGCAAACGGATTTACTTTGATGTAGATTAATTGCAGTCACAAACCCGAGCAAACGATAAGCTGGTAAAAGTCTCCTAAGGACGACAGTAGAGTTGTTGGTACAATCTGATCGTCCAACGAATTTTAGCGAGTCTGGTGTGTTTGAGTGGCCTTTTAATGTTTTTATTCACTTGTTCAGATTTTGATTGAGGGGAGCACAAAAAAATGTTTTTTATTCTGCATTTATTTCAAATAAGTAATAAATGTGTCATATTCCTGGGTTTCATGGTTCAATGACGACCTAGAGCAGACAGGAGGAAATCTCGTATCGTACAAATTCATGATGAGATAACGGAGTTGTATTACATGGCTGTGAGATATTTATATCGCATTCGCCAATCAGGAAGTGAGGTACCGGCGACACCACTAGAAAGTCTATTAGCCGGACATACGTGGTTTGGTATTTTACTAACTTGCAAGCAGCCTGGAAGGATAAAATTTCCCTAACCAAATCTTTTGGACGGGTACACAGTGTGCATCTATGCGGTGTGTGTAGGGCGGTGGTGTTGGAATTGTTTCAACAGCGAAGTTGGGTGATGGTTAGAGGGGAGTGGGAGGGAAGTAAGAATGTCGACACAAGAGTTATAGTTAGATGGAAAAAATCGTGTTTATCCTGAGTTTGCCCCGGTGACACATTAAGATTTAAGCCCATAACATGGTGATAAGAAAGTATTTTACCTCTGTACTGCCGGTCAAAATCATAACATTATAAAAAAGAAAAAAAAGGTGTTCATGACAGGAATACGGCAGCCGAGAACGGAGACGCGTAGCGCCAAAAAGATCACGTGATCTGGGTACCTCCTCCCCTTACCACACATACCCTGTCCACCCACCCGCAGCCACCCCACTCACACGCCACGCGGCGCGGCAGTCGACAACTGCGTGTTTTACGGTCGCAGATCGAAGCGCGATAAGAGAGAGAAAGAGTGGGGGAGAGTTTAGGGAGGGATCGGATCACCCATTTTCTGTCGTCAGCAGCAGTTCAGAAGACAAAGCTCCACACGGCACGACTGCAAGCCGAGGGTTAGGTATGTGTCGTGTTCTAGCCTTCACTGTTCCCGTCTTGTTTTGTTTTCTGCGTCGAGTAGGCGGCAACCCCACGACTTGTGGTGCACAGGTAGGTGGAATCTTGACTTCTGACTTGTCAGAAAATAGCAAAGACGAGAAACTTTCGATGCAACTATTGCAGAACAGTATAGGCGTGGACCTGAATGACATCCATGTTTTGTGAGTAGACAACGAAAGATCAAACGGGAAAGGGTTTGAGGGGAGGGGAGATGGACAACATATCTACCCAAAAAAGTTCTAGTCTAAGGTCACCGACTTCTGGTGAACGTGGGTACCCGGGTGGCACATATACCCACCAGACACATCAAAGTCGCTCGCTGACGAAAGATTGGGCTACGTTGTTGTTTGTTATCGGACGAGAGTAACAACATGCTATCACAACATATGGCATAACTACAGTTCTCAAGACTTGCTGTCGTTGTTGTGCGGGTTACCAAACTGAATCTGCATCGAAACGATCTTGTTTTCTTAGCTCCTCAGACGCCTTCAAAACAGTGTTTGAAAAAAAAAAATCAAAAGAAGGAAGGTGTGTGTGCAGCGACCCTAAAGGTGGAGGGGCCTACCAACAAGGATTTTGCATAATCAAGCTCTTCGGAAGCATATCCCGCAGTGCCCTGGGTTTTATCCCCACTCTTACAAATACCCATTATGCCTGTTATGAGCATGTGCTTTCATTTTCTTCTTTAAACCCATTCGATGATCCCGATATTCAGGACATACGACTGTGAAATTCGCCATGGAAGTTCGGTGTGCAAAGATCCTAGAAAGAATGCACAACCTTGAAGTTGACGCATGAAAGGGTGGATCGAGGTGGTGGGTGGTTGAGCCTGGCTTCTGGGTGACAGAATAACAAGACGACAGCTGCAGGTGGAGTGAGAATGGTTATTGCTTCGTACTCATGGATCGAAGTTATTTACGGCAAGGGCTATCAACTTTATCGCCGATGAGAGATCGAATTCGTAGGTGATGTTTCATTCTGTTAACGTGTTTCATCTGTGTCGAGTCTGAGTACAGAACGGCCTGGAAATGCTGTCCAACCTTCCAGGAGGACCGAGAGACTTTACCAGATTTCAGACTGGAACTTATTAAGGGTGTCAAGAGCTAAGACGAGAAAAGACATGGCTTCCAGAGTAGACTCCCAGGTTGGTTCGTCCATTAGGAGGAGGCACCAAGATTCCGGTGGCTATTAGAGCTGTGGCGGTTCCTCCGATGGTCTCCAATGCCAACAGGAGAGATCGACTAAAAAGACAGAATGTGGCAGCCTTGTCGGCCCCAGAACCACTGACCCTAAACGGTCCAGCCCCTGAAGATGGACTTGTGGGCGCGAACACGGCACGAAGTACATCCCTGGCAACAACCAGAAGTCAGGTAAGTAAAGCTAAATTAATGGTGTTCATCTCTAACAGGTTAACTATACGAAGCTAAATCTCATTGATTTTATTTTTAAAACATTCAAGCAGCTTAGTTTAGTGATAATATCTTGAAGAAGTTTATTGTAGAAGATGAAGTACAAACAAAAATCCGCTTGTTAAATAATCACTTTAAGTTAGTACATTAAGTTAGTTTATGTTATCTTTGGTCATGAGCAAACAGCCAGCTTCATTTTCTCTAAAACACTAAAAGTCCGACAGGCATGGTCTCAGGAACTCAAAAGAATGAAGAAAAAAAATGTCACAAGCCTCGGCTGAGTTGCTCTTTCTGGGAGCAAGACTTGCAAAGTACGAGGAGGGAGAGAAAATTCGAAGAATTTTTTTAATAGAATTTTTGCATCCTGTTACAGTTCTTTCAGGCTGAAGTTCAAGAATAGTTCTGTCGGTTGTTTTTGCCAGTCACATTTATGCGTCCTTCCTGTTCTTTGCATGACAGCAGGCTACCTCGTTCTTCTACTTCAGTTCCTATTCTCACTGTTTTTCGTTTTTGTTTCCCTGTCTAGCCAAAACAGTATCAGAAGTATTACTCTCATTTAGCTTAAAAATACTGTTTGCAGACCATAACCGAGTCATCTGATCACAATTTATACGAACACATGAAAATACACTACATCAACCTCAGACTAACGGTATGTTGCTCAGTACTTCGAAAGTTTGTTTTTCTCTCTCTCTAGTGCATGGTCTGCATTATCGAAAACCTTCGGAAATCGTGGACTCCGTAAAACGAAGCAACATAAATAATTCAACTTATGAGTTTAGTGCTTCGCATGTGTGGCTGGGACTTTTCTCAGACCGCTTAGACTAGAGCTTTGTGTTGGTCTTAAGTGTGAAGCTTGCTCCATCTTGAAACTAATGTCCTGCAACTCTTAGTGTTGCCCAATTTCCAATTCAAAATCCAAAGCCTTAATTTAATTATGCATGACATATTGACAAAATAGGGTATCCGTGAAGGTGTCTTAAGTGATTAGTTGAAAATACTCAGATAATCTGCTTGCAGACTTACAGATATTTTACAGATGTCTGAAGTGTCTGAAGCGTTTGGGTGGAAACTGAAATGGTCAACAAGAGTCGCAGTACAAACGCAATTTGGTCTTTTTATATTTCGATCCTGAAAAAAAAGAGATTGGAACTAATTGACTAGGTGGACTTGCTGGTTATGGTGGTTATGGCCTTTTAGAAGGGGTGTGTGAAGGGGTGGGGGAAATGTGCACTGAAACTATTGCAAAAGTGTGTGTGTGTGGTGTGAATGGGGGGGGATGTTGGGGAATGGGGGGAAAAGTGTTCATTTTGTTGTAATGACATGAACTTGAGGATGGCTGCTCTTTAAATATTTTCTTCTGTATGTGGCTAAAGACTTTGGTGATGGTTGTACGAGTAGGATCTTGTGTGTGTGTGTGTGGTTATATATCTAGATCAGACCTGGGCAAACGCCGGCCCGCGGGCCGGATCCGGCCCGCCTCCTGTCTCTGACCGGCCCGCCCGCTGGCCGCCCACCAGTAAATATACTATATATACAGTATTGGTAAAACTGAGTTAACTATATTAGTCCGGCCCTCTAGAACCATCCCAGTTTCTCATCCGGCCCCTTGGGAAAATTAATTGCCCACCCCTGATCTAGATGATGTGTAGTGAAATTGTATGCATATCATTTATAGAGCTTCTTGTGCATGTGTTTATAGAATAGAAATCGGTTGTTTCTTTTATATGGGATTCTTTTTTAAAATATGTAACTATATACTATAGATGGATCTTTAGTCAAGGAGATCTTAGGCACAGCACAAGGCCTTTCCCTCCGGATTATTGTACAATTTGCACATATCTCTTTACACAGAGCAGGGTGCTTTCGTGCCTACGTGTGATTGAGAGCAACAGCTTACTCGTCTGTGCCTCAAACATGCCACAGTTCTCAAGGACTTTAAGCCCCATATCTTTGTGTTAAATAAGTATAATACTTAATGGAGAAGTTATATGTAATCAGTGATTATTACCCAGCAACGCTGAAGGACCGCTAGCCATGAGCTCCCCTGTCATACCTGATCTGCATGACTTCTACTTGTGTGTGTGTGTACGTGCGTGTGTGTGCGTGTGTGTGTGTGTTTAGGCTAATCCACCATGTTGCCAGGTTCCTAACAAATCATCTTGAGCTTGTGTAGCTTAGATACGCAGAGACTAAATTTGGTCAGAGGTGCGTACACGTACGTACATACGCACGCAAGTGCACACACAATAAAAACAATGAACAAGTACATCATACATGTATACATGCTAAATAGTAATCTCGCATTATTGTCTGTTTGTGACAAAAGATAAATAATCGACACATAACGAAATATTCTAGTTGTGATAGTCTACCAGATCGTTACAAATTCGACAGTTCTCTCTCTCTCTTTCCCTTTCTGTCTTTCCCTGTGTGTGTGTGTTTTACATATTATGCTTCCACATACACAGCGCGGATTACTTTGAAGTTCCGCTACCCACGGGTGTAACACTAGGCGACCACAGATCAAATGCTTTCAGGGGCGTGGACCTCCTTGCAAAGGCTTCGAAAGAAAGAATTCCCTTCGAGTGAAAAGATTACTTTTTTCACGCAAGAAAGCAAATCAGTATGATTTACTCTATGAACCGGCAGCAAGCCTACTATATGCATGGAAGTGAATCTAGTAGCAAGGAGGGAAAAGCAACAAGGACAAGACCTTGTTAAAGCGTCTCTGGGAGTTGAGTAAAGGGACTTTGTGTTTCTTTGTACCTGTCCGATCCCGGGGATCGCGAAGGTATTTGTTTTTGTGCTTACACTGTACTAACGAGCAACCTGATCACTATAAATTAAACATGATTGAAACAGGTGTTGTTAGCATGTAAAGATCTTTCGTGAAATGTTTGGTCAGGTTTGGCAAAGTTGTATGAAAAGGTCACAGGGAAGGAATAGTTTCAGGACGAACTTTCAGGCCATTGGAACCTCGGTCAATATACTAAGTCCCAACTTGTTTGCCAACTCATTTCCAATGAACGTGTCAGTACAACTGGACTTTAGGATACTTCTGAAAACCCAGAGAAATTACCTTAAGATACAATAAGTTTCATGGAGACGTATAAACAAATTCTTTCAGAATACTTATTTAAGTAATGTTGTACGTCCAAAGTTGAAGTTCATTTTGTAAAAGACGTGAGCTCAAAGAAACGACTCAAGTGACTGAAATCTGAACCTCTCTTTTATCCCTGTATAAATACAAGGACGCGAAAACTCCGTTACCCTGGAAACGAACCATAGCAAGCACACGCATTATGTAATCCGCGAAACTCGATCTTGACGGCCGCCTCTTTGTGCTTGGTTAATAAAACATTGCTCAAACAGAATCAGCTCTGACTGTTTAGAGAGGATGAGCCACTTTACAGGTCTGACCTGGATGTAAGCTCTTCTGCATCGATTGCACAACAGAGCAATGCTGTTCTTCTGAATGAAATGATTCATCGAAAATGTTTAGAATTATTTTCACACGATGACTCAATGACATGATAACACATAATATATGTAGAGGTTATTTTACTCCCTACCTTTATGTTGCTGCCCAACACACCTGAAGTTCCGGTTACAATTGTGTGAAATGTCGATTGGGTCGATCAGAAATGTTTAAGCACAACATGTTAATTGAAAAAGCAAGAATAAGTTTTTTTCTTCGACTTGTGTGTGGGTTGTTTACAGAGTTATTTCGTTATTGTGATGTGCCATTATAGTAAAATCCAGCAAAAGTAGGAAAGCGCAATAAGGACATCTAATAAAACTGCCCTATCTAGATGTACTTAATAATAAAATTATCAAAAACAATATCAATATCGCTTGACTTGTTTCTCCTTCAACAACATTACACACACACACACACAAATAATATACAATCATGAATTGTTAATTGTGAATCGCTATCCAATTATTGAACATGCAGTGTTCAAATGTGATGAATAGAACGTGCTGACTCATTCTGAATGAATTTGAACATTCATGTGCGATAGGAGGATGTTGCTATTTTCACACACAAATACACAAACGCACAGACTTCCTTCCTCTCTCCCGCCCACGCACACATAAAGCCAAGTCCTCCTGAGAAGACAAACACTTGCTTAATATAGAGACAGCAATAAATAACCACTTGTTTTAGAGAAATCATTTCAGTTCGATTGGGAAATTGGACGAGGGGATGGAGGATCAGACGGCGCCATTATCACTTCCCTCCAGACACATCAGCGCCGAGAATCTACAAATAGCTCACGTCTCCATGGCAACTCGCACAGCGGTCTCTTAATGTGTCCAGCTCTTGCATCAAGGTCCTTTCTGTCCATCTTCACACTATGCAACTGCTCCCTCTCCAGACTCTGTGTGATTAGGTTAATATCCTACCGTCATACCTTCGATTTTCTTTCACGTCACGTGATGGTGATGGATGAATGTAAACATGTCCATCAAAGGTGCCTGTTACCATCAGCTTGTCTCATCCCTGGGGAATCCACACAGCAGCACCTGACAACGAACGAGAAGAATCCACCAGTGGGACTTCATGAGAATCTTTTTTGTTCACTCTCTGCATGAAGAGGGATTAAAAGCATCTAAACATACATACTCATACAAAACAACAACAATAACAAAAATAATAATGAACACATGCAGATAATTATCATTTGTAATGATAAATATTTAAGAAATTCTGTGGATGGGAGCTGGTGAAGGAAAGTACACACATTAGATTGTTTGTTGACCGCCAACATATAGCAACAGAAATTAGTGTTGGCAAGTCTCTTGAGCCTCAGACTCCGTATACAAGAAGTTAATTAAAAAGTTGAAAGCAATTTTTGCAAGAGATGATTGGAGGTTTGGAAGGACAAGGCTGTTTGTGCGTTGAAACATCATGAACGAAATACGCTCAAATGCATTTAATTAATTCTTTTTCTTATCTCACAACTTCCATAACACATACCCACCGCCAATTCCTCCACCTCGAATGGAACAAAAATAAAAAAGAAAGCCCCAAGCTGCACTTTATTTTAGCTGTCGCCAAAGGGGGTTAAGCCAAAAAGCTATTTATTTATGTATTTATGTGAGAAATGAAAGAACTGGATGATGGGTAGATTATGCTTGACGTTCGTGTAATATAGGGTTAGTAAATTAATTATCGACTAGCTAAAATGGATTACAGGATGTAGACATAGTACCAAAGTGATCGTTCACTTGGTCTAACCAGTTATGATATTCTAGTGACATCTGGCTTTTGTTGAATTGATGCGAGTTCTGGTTCGCTGCTCTCTCTTTCTGTCTACCTAATCCTTTATTTTTTCTTCCCTCCTTTCAGCCTTTATTCCATTTTCACCAGCTCCTTTCTTTATTCGTCCTTTCCCTACCATCTCAGATTAACAGGTGCTAAGTTCCTCAGAATGGCTTGAAATCACTCTGTCTTCCTTTGTCAGGTGTCTCGCTTCTAATTCAAATTTATGAATCGCTTATGTGACAGCACAAAGAGGACGAATTTTACCCGCACATACAGAGCTTCCTAGGCAAAAAGGATTTGAAAGGAACCCTCGCTTTAGTGTTGGTGCAGGAAGTGCAAAACTTTCTGATTTAAAAACTATCCTGGATACTGGACATGAAGAGCACAATAGTTGGAGCATTGTCTTACCATTCAAATTTTAAGTCTGTCATTGTTTGGCTTAACACTTGAGAAATATCATCAGCACACAAGGTTGTACTATCTTTAATATTTTTAGTGGAAATTATTTTGTCAATGTTATATGCTAGTCTAGTTCAGTCATAAATGTCACTACGTGTGTCTTACTCGGGGCTGTGTTTGTTTTTTTTCACTACCTGTACAAGTCTGACCCAGTATTTGCTTCAGGGTACCCCTCTGTGTTTGTGGTTTTTAAGTTTCCTACAAGACACAGTCCATGGCTAGTACACCACTCTATCGGCCTACTTATATAACCGAACTTGGAAGCTGAATGCAAATAAAGAAGTCTCCAAACTTGGGGGTGGGGTGGTTGAGTGGGTGGGAGAGCAAACAGGTGTGTAGGTCACGACAGTTCAGTATTCTCCCACGAACCCGAGTTCCAGATGACTAAGCACACAAAGGTGGAACCCACCATTTGCTTTGTGGCTGGTACAATTGTCAGGCATGAGGTTCATCAACGTGATCTCTAGTTAATACCCCCAGCAGGTAGACAGGTGTAAGACGAGCAGAAGCCTCCAGCACCCGAGTTTTGTTATTTTATTTTGTTCTTGCAAAACACTTTAGGCTGCCTTTGATGTTGCAGTAATACACGATATAAATCATTTTTTTACAGGGAAAGAGGTATGTTCATTTTAACTGCTGATATTGGCTTTAAAATCCATTAAATGTTATAGCTAGTCCGGCTCTTTTTCCCTTTTTTTCAGATGGCCATAGATGAGTTGACAATTGTTCGTCGACACATTAAGTGTAATGGGGATTGTTCGCGGCCTGGGAAACTCCCCCTGCCTGCCTACTAGGATATAAGATGTATCAAGGAAGGGTTAGGGACAAAAGGAAAGCTGTGCACTCTACAAGCTTTGGTTTAGACATGGTGAACCACTTACAAACACTGTTTAACGTGATAGGCACTGTCCCTACTTACACAAAGCTGACATAATCGTTTAGCACGCCAGACAGGTATTCTTACCTGAGCCTCTCTATCAAATCCAGAATGTGCTTTCGTGTAGTAGTAAGTACTAGGCCCATGCTAGTAACACTGTTTTTATTAATTTATTTACTGTTTTACACTGATGTCGATCTCGTTGCATGCTGTCATATTGTATTTTTTTTTTAATTATTATTCACCGTGGCGTCAGCGCTGAATCCCTGGCTGAGACATCGAACTGTTCGAACTCAGTTCAGTCTCTGATGGTTGAGGTTTTCTTTTTGGTCGGTGCTTAACTCGGTCTTTTGTTAGTCTGATTTATGTGCCGGCACGCCAGTCTCGCTTTCATTTCGAGTCCAGAGTGAAACCCGGGGCGAAGCGGCTTGGTCTTTGAAGTGTAGGAACCATCAATTAGTGACCACGGTACACGTGCCGCATGCTGCGCTCATTAATTAAAACGATCGCGGACACTAAACAGGAAGGGAAGAGCGCTTGAGAATTGTCTTTTACTTGGAGTTCAGGTCTGGCATGAAACACGAAGTCAACAGAATATATGATGCGAAAAAAAGATTAATATAGTTTGGGTTTTTTTCAAAATGATGAGATTTCTTTGCGAAATTAATGAAATGTAGTATGTGTTATATACGTGTGTGTGTTTGTAGGTGTATGTAGTGCATGTTTAGACACTAGCGGTAAAGTTAAAAGATATGGTGTGTTGTCTCTGCTTACTTCGTGCTACAAGACCTTTATTTATATAATTTTGTCGGATATTCCTGACAGGTTTCTTATGAAAGCCGCTATTGTTACCTCTGGGGAGGTGTACAGCTAGGTCAGAGCCACTTAAACTTATTATTTTCTTTCTTCCATGACCAAAAAATCCTCACCTTCAAAACAATACATGCTATCACAAGCCTGAAAGCGTGTTCTGTGTCACACCCTCTTTTCATTTTTTTCTGCTTTGTTTTTAGCAAACAATAGGAAAACATACATATTACAGTTTCTCTGTGTGTCTAGGCTCTTGTAAATGGAGTTAAAAATTATCACCCTCCTCCTGCAACGTGGAACGAGATTAATATTATTTTGAGTCTCCATTGTGCTGTAGTTGCTCTCTTGCCAGTGTTGTTAAAAAAATCGAATGCACCCAGAATAACCCCGTTAGAAGGATTTACTGTACTATATTTTACAAACATAAAATGTTAAAAAAAAAAAAAAAATCCCATTTAAATGTTAGCTTAGCTTATCTCAAGTAGCTTTCAGACTCACGACTGTAACAGATCATTCTGTAACACCGCCTGTTAGAGAAAGTACCCGTGTTGAGAAAGGCTTTTGTTGATCTCCTTGCACTTGCCGTTCAGTTTGCTTGTTTTTTTTTATTTTAATGACTGCTTAATTACACCTTATTTTTTAAATGCAGCCCAAGCTCCAGCCCTCTACCATTGTAAGTCAGATCGATAATTTTTAGTACCATTCGTAAGGTATTTACACCTACCACAAGAGCTAAATAAAATTCAAAGAAAGAAAAAAAAAAAGAGAAAGGGAATAATTTTAGTTTAGAAAAATATTGTAAGAGATATTTGAATTGTTGATTACTGTAACTATCCCTAAAGTAACAATGTAATAAGGCCATAGCGATTATATGTTGTATTATTGAAGACTGATCTGCACTGACAAAAACTGTGACAAAGGACTCAGGGTGGGTGGGGAGTAAGGAGTGAATTACATTAACAGCAGAAAGGTGCTTATATCTACCTTCATCTTTTTTCTGCCTGAAGTCCTGTCTTGTTAGCTTTACCGAAAAAGGTTACCCGAGACGAAAAAATTAATTGACGTGGTGGTAAAGGAACCGTGTACACTGCTCTGTCTACCCCAGGGTACACAAACCCGTTTTTGTGTATTGTCCTCACATTCATGGCTTTTATGTCTTCCGGTGAGGCGGTCCCAGAAAAATCATCGAAATTTCTTGTGTTGGGGATGTCTGTATATGCTGTCTGGCAATAAAAGTGTAGTTAACAGCAGGAAACATATTTTTAATATTTGTAAGGGTTTATACTATATTTTATCTGCATTATGTTATTGATTATTTCAGCAGATCGTTTCGTGATGTTATCGTTTGAAGTGGCACGGAAACACGAGAATACAAGAATGTCAACTCTCTCTCTCTCTCTCACACACACACACATTGTCACATGCGCTCATGCAAATGGGACAAATCATAAGCAACATTTATATAGCGCTTTTTGAAAATTATTTGTTAAGAGCTTTTCAAAAATAAGACAAACTACAAGCAGATGAATCCTGAATAAACAGAAGTGCAAATTCCACAACATACAGTTTGACAGAGGCAAGGATCGAACGCATCCTGCAGACTATACTTTCCCCTCTTTACCCAAAAATGACCATGAACTGCTTCGGCAGCCCCTCCCTCTGTCCCCCAGGACCTTGGCCCACACACAACTGGTATAAAAGTTATGTCGACAAATTTCCATCACAGCTTGGACGCATAATTTATCGCTCTGTATTTCTTTCTCTCCCTTTACCCTTTATGGACGTACGCACACACGCATGCACGCACAGAGAAAGCAAACACCTTCCAGCAATCTGTTTTCCCTCGGTTCGGAAGCCAGTGAAGGGAGCAAAAGCTCGACGCTCGTTATCCAAGGTACTTAAGCCGTGCCCTACCTCAATATACTTTAAACGCGGTTAAAGAGTCGGCTGACACTTTTTGTTGAGGGGTGGGAGTGGAAAGGGAGCAAAGGTTATAAGGAATGGGAGGGACAGGAACTTAAACACAAATGTAACTTGGGGAGGAATGCTGCGGTCACCCCGACCCAATAAAAGCCTCTGGCTTTACCTTGCGCGATCAATATTGGTGACTTTTGCAGTGTGAATAATGAATTAAACGACCTCGTCTGCTATTCTGTAGTGTGAGGAAATATAACAGTGACTAAAGGTCGTTCTCAATCGATGACGACTTGCCCCAACTCTGTGCTGAGGAGAAAAAAAGAAAAAAAAAAAAAGATGGCGTGTACGGCTTTATCACAGTTCCCGGACAGTCCGCTAGCAGGACTTCTACTGTGACGTCAAGGGACCAGAATAACAAACGCGCGGGCTATGTTTATGCGATAATTGCCTACCATTAACATAGGTAAACACTAATAAATCCCCGCATAATTCTAAGCCTCGCAGTACGAGGTAGAAAAAGGAGAGGTGCCATAGTCTGTGGATTCGATGAAGCTTGTCTGGACCTGTAACTGGGAAACTCGCTCTTTCCTACATAAGTTGTGGTTACCCACCTTTTTTTTTTTTTGCCGGGAACGTTAATAAGATGGCAGGGCTTTGCTTTCCTTGTCCCGTAAACCAAGGTGAATCACTGACAGACCACTGCCTCTTAAGCCACAGAAACAGGACCCGTTAGCTATTTTCATTGACCTAATGGGGAAAAAATCAAACTTTTTTCCTTTTTTTAATGTCTGTTTTCAAGCTTCTCACTAATTTATTGCTGTCTTATTATAAGAAGAAATCAAGTTAAAGTATAAAAACACAGCACCGTGGAATTAATTAGCGAGATTAGAAAATAAAATTATGGAATTGTAAGCCTTCACAAAATTGAATTGTCTTTGCAGAATCCGCCAATGTCCCTGGCCGTCAGGGCTGGCTTGCAGCGCGTGTACCTGGAGGGCATGGATTTCATGAAGGCCAGGGTCAAGGACGTGCTGGACGACCTTAAACACCTGCAGTGCGAGTACTACAGCGCGATGCAGCCAAACGAAGAAGAGTTCGAAGCCTACCTGAAAAGTTTGCGACAGGCACCTCCTGCGGGCCAACGCGCAGCTGCGGAAACGTTCTCAGCAGCTGGAAGTCATCGACAGCGAGACGCGGCTCGTCTCTCTTCTGAATCAGCTGCGCGAGCTCGGCAGCGGCGACGATGGTGAAGAGGACGGCAACAACGACGTCGATCACGAGTGCGTCGCTTTTTTGACGGAGTTCTGGGGGAAGCTCAAATCAGCCTTCGAGAGCCTGCGAGCCGTGGTGACTAAGTTCCAGGCCAACGTCCTGAATCGCCTGAAGCTGAACTACATCAGCTACAATGACACCGACATCCACCTTGACGTATGTATACAGTACACGGGGGATATTTCAGAGTACATGAAGCAGATCGAGCAGATCCTCACTAATGCGCAGATACTGCTGAAGAGCTTCGACAGTGGAGTCCACCAGGACCTCTTCCAGAAGACACCCTTCGCCGAGCTCATCCTGCTGAGCTGCGATCTGAAGGCCTTCCCGCTGCTGCGGTTCGTCGGCGACGTGTGCTACAAGATGGACTGCATGTGCGACCTGGCGTACCAGTGGTTGAAAAGGGACGAGCAGTTTATGCACGAGATTCACGATTTCATTCGGCAGACGAGGACCATGACCCGCAAGAGAGAAGAGGATTTGAGGTTAGCCACCTTTAGTTCTTGCCACTCTTCGTCTTTTTTTTTCTCTCATTCCTTCGAGCATATCTACCTGCATGTTTATCCGATTCAAATCATTCACCAATAACTAAAATTAAGTCTGTGGCAAGGAACTCGAATCTTAGAGAACAAAAGAAAAAAAAAAAAAAAAGCGGTAGACGAACAAATGGGTAAAATACTTCAGAGACAGTAAATAAACAAAATTAAAGTCTGATAAATGGTATCGGCAGGTCGCAGAAAGAGAAGCAAAAGAAGTACGAGAAGAGCCTGAAGGCTGCCACCATCTTGCTGAAGAACAACCGCGAGAAGCTGCACAAGATCGAGGCCGAGCTGTACGTGCTGGAGCAGCAGCTGAACGACAGCGAGCACGAGCGCCGCGTGCGTCACGACGAGATGCAGCAGAAGGAGAGCATGGCGGACTTCCTCAAGCTGACTTTGGCCAACACCAAGCGCAACTACAACCTGCAGACCAAGCGCTCGCGACTTGTACAACAGGTTGGCCTGTCCAGTGTGTGTGTGTCAGTTTGTGTGTTGGTGTGGGTGTGTGGTGAGTTGGTGTGTGTGTGTAGGAAGAGAAGGGGAGTAGGGCGGGGTGAGAGTGTGCGCCTCTGTAAATGCGGTTAGGTACGTGTATATATATGTCAGGAGCTAGAACATGTGTTTGCTGATTCCGAACGTATGATTGCAACTATGTTTGTTCTCATCTGTTAGTCTGTGTGCCACTATTCCTTAGCCTATCCTTCTTGTTATCTATTTTCACAACATTAATTTTCCAAACCTCAAAGTAGCGTACAGGGGTTTAGGGAACCGTCTGACCTTTTATACTTTAAGATTAATTCACATTTAATTTTATATCCTGTCATCTGCCAGGTAAAGGAGCTGAAAGAGCTGCTGGGAGCCATGGAGAAAGACCTGCTTGCCATACAAGATGAGATTCACGTCAAATCAGAGGAGAAGGTTCGCCTCTCGGTTAAGGTCGAAAACGGGGAAAAGTCATACGAAGCCCTGCGCAGCGACGCGGACCGAATCTCCGACAGTCTGGAGGAGCTGGAGTCCGAGGTGACGTCCTTGTCCGGGCAGCTGCTGCAGCTGGAGATCATCCACCACCTGAAGACGAGCCCCGAGAAGGTGGAGGAAATCTACGATCGGCCATCGACAGTGAAGCTGGCGCCGTCTCTCAAAGAGAAAATTAAAGAGAGGAAGAGACACGTTCTACCGAAGCCTTAGCGTCCGTTGAGAGTGAGGTGCAGGGATGAGGGCACTGAAACCACAAACTTTCATGGGAGGATATATAGCTGTCTGCCTCCCGAACTTATTCCGAGGTTCCAAGTAGCTTGGCGCGAAGCTTAAGGCCCTTCCGTTTGTACTATGCGCATGCTCAGTTGCCTATCTACCTGGTATTTATTGTTTATAATCTACAGTTTGTTTTAAAAGGAAATTTATAAAAACAAATTCACATGAAAAGAAGGAAAAATCTGTTTATGGACAATCACAGTGCAGTTAGCGTTGGCCGGATCAGCCAAAGCTCTTGGGCAAACGAGAATGGAAATGGTTAGTTTCTCGCTCCCGCTCTCAGACTATATATATATATCTGGACTGCTTGCCGACGAAGTTTCCTCTTCTAAATCGAGGCCAAAGCATAAATTCACTTCCGGGCGTCACGCGCATGCTCACACCGTTTCCAAAACTGATGACTGATGGAAACATATCTTCAAAGTGACGAAGACAATGAGTGCATGGTTTGTTGATGAGAGCACCAGAGTGCACTATTTCATTTCCGGGTGAGCAAATGTTAATTAATAATCAGAATAGAGGAGGATGAAGCTGTACATAATACATTCGTTTTCACTTTTGATGAGACTGAAACAGTCGTTTTGTAATTGTGTGTCCAGCGGTCCAGTATAAGTCAAAACCCTCAGATTTAACCAACAGGGATTTAAGACGGATTTTTAGGAGGCGAGGGTTTGAAATAAATAAGTAAAGGAGAGCGCCTAGAAAATCGAAACGCGAGTCTCTCTCTTTTTTTCTCTCTCTCACGAGAGAGAGGGAGGAAAGCATTAAAATACAATATAATGTGAGTTCAGTCACGCTGACAGAGCTGAAGGGTTGGGGGAGAAGACGTGTGAATGTGTGCACTCAACCGTGATTTATGTCAGCGTAGTGTTAGTAGTTATTAAAAAAAAAAAGTTTGGCGTTTGAGGATAAATTGACCTTGACTTGGCACTCATGTAGGAATGGTTAATATTGTTTGTTACTTTTTTCCTAAATGAAATGAATATGGTGAAAATAATTTATGGATAATTAATACATGTGTACCTTTGCTAATTTATTAACAAAAAACTCCAGAGCGCAATAGTTGTGGGAAATAGCGTGCAGTGGGGAAGGCTGAGAGAATGGCATTTGCAAATTTCCTGTGATGAAGTCTTGGACTCGGAACTCAATATTTGTGGAAGTCTTCGATTTGATTGTCTTGCTCAATGTTGCAGGCCTATTTATTTTAATTGTTTATCAGTTGCACCTTACGTATACATAATATCATTCTGTTGTCAGATCTTTTAAGTAATTTTTTTATGATTGCTGGAGTTTAAAAGTTCAAAAGAACTTACAAAAGGAACTTTTTATTACTTCGTTTCATTCTACAGCGTCAAGCACAAAATAAAAAGAAAATGTCGCTATAACTTCCGCCTGAGCCCCTCTTAGCGGATTGATTGTTCGAGAAGGTAACCTAATGAAGAACACACAATTAAGACAATTTTATACATAAAACACTTTTATCACGTGGAAATGCTTGAATTTCCGGCATGGTCTTATTCATGTAATCAGTAAAAAGCAAAGCAAAACAAAAAAAAAAAAAAAACAAAAAAAAAAAAAAACAAAAAAAAAAAAACAAAAAAAAAAAAAAACAAAACAACGATGCAGTGGATACATTTATTCTTGTTTTAGAATTCTTGTTTCCGAAAATTGTAATGTTTTAAAGTTGTGAAATAAGAAAATAGTACCTCCATGTATTTATAGCTTTTTTTTTAAAAAAAAAACTGCAGAAATGAACAAAATTGAAAAACAAATGTTTAAATGATAATAGCTGTTTTATTTTTGTAGACAAAGAACTCGATAATCACCGAGTGCTTGCATCAGTCGGTTCAACGATCCGTGTAAATGCTTCACAACAAAGCTTTGCGCGAATCATGTTGCATGTCGGCTTCTACGGAAAACATTATTTTACAATGAATTCAATGACTTGTTCAATTTAATGTAGAGACGAAAAGCTTGCAACCGCTGTTACCTCGCAACCTTTTGATGGTGACCGTAATGGTGTTTAATGAGTCATCGGAATTTCTTGTTTGAGTTTCTTTTCGAGTGTGTAAGCGTATTACTGAGATGTGGTTTGCATGTGCATGAGTGGAAAGTGCAGCGCTGGAGCACTGTGACCCAGGTAACCAAAGATTGAGTCGGCAGGGACCGTTCTGCTAAACAGTTTAAAGCTTCATTTCCCAGCAGGCGTGTAAGTTCATGCGCATGTCTGTTACGCATCCGTGAATGAAAGAAAGAGCTTTTTATTATATTTACATTTCTATTGTTCGCGTTGATAAAATCTGGGATAACACACGCAATTTATTGAGACCACTTTTCTAAAGAAAAAATAAGCAAAAAACATGGAGCTTATATTCTCTTCCAATCGTTCTCAAATCTGTCATACTGACCCTTTCACAATTGGCTTTAATAGTATACAACTATACATCATTCGTTTTCGATTAGTCTGATGTATGCATCGACTTTTTTAACAACAGCAATATTTACTGTCCGTTTGGCGAACAAAAGCGATGTTTAACTTTTCTTTTTTTTTTTTTTATTGAGACTATTCTGGGCTTGTTCATCAGAAACGGACATTATTTTTAAAGAAGAACATTAATTTGAGAGCTGTTGCTTCACTGAGCATCTGTGATATGGCCAGAATGGGATTTATGAATTTCTTTTTGAGCATAACACATATATAGCAGCGTCTTTAGGTTTTTATTTTTCCTTCAAGAAAACATTGCATTATAAAAACTCATGCTCGTGCATTGCGTCGAGATCATGACAAATCATGCTTGTGCATGTGCATAAACGGAACTACAAGTGCAAAATAAAATAATTTGCATCCCACTTTTGTTTGCGCATGTGTGCAGTCTGCCCGCTTAAGGATACTGTGCATGCAAGTATGTTTAATTATGCAAGAGTAAAACTATTCAAATGTATTAAATTTGATTTCTTTTGACTATATGCCCCAGAGTACCTCAATCCATCCCATTCTGTTTTTCGTTCTTCCTCGATCTCTCGATCTGAGTGTGTGTGTGCGCGCGCGTGCGTACGTGCAGGCGCACGAGTTTCATTACGAAGCACAATTATTCACCATTCAAACACTATGCATGCACGAATTACGGTAAAGCTCACCGTGTATGCGTATATACCGGAGTGGAAAATTAAGACAGCTTGGATATGTCGGTAAAAAACAAACAAAAAAAAAAAAAAAAAAAAAAAAAAAACCACCAAACAAACAAATAAACAAAAACCAAGGAAATTGCACATGTCCATCTCTTTCCAAATTTTAATGCCGATTGCAATCGACTGGGAAATTATTTACGAGCACCAATAAATATAAGATGGCAATTAAAGTGTTTGATCAATGTTCGGTGACATCTCTGAAAGAGGGTATAACTCGATCGATGCACAATGATTGAAACTTTACTGCTAGCTGGCTCCTCGAATGATACACAACTTTCGTGCCTGGCGGGTGGTTTTTTTTTTTTTGTTACTTTTTGTGAGCACGATATCACTACCGTCAATCGTGCGTGCGCGGATCAGGGATCAGAAGGAGCGAGGAAGACAAGTAAGCTTCGGTGGAAGGGAGAATACTCGGATTTCTTCGAAGGGACATAACTCCAATCAATAATGAGCAGCCCATAGCGAGACGTCTTCGAGAAGTATGGCGTCTGCAGGAGGCGAAGATTTTTCTCTTGACAATGAACCTAAAAATCTTCGAAAATGCCTGGAAATATTGAAAAATGCCAAATCAGATAACGAGAAGTTTGCAGCCTTGTTGATGGTAAGAAAACGTGTTTTGCGCAGTTGATGCAGATTTCCCCCAGCTTTTTTCGAGCACTAAGAGAACCACGCAATCAAATGTGAATACGAACGATCGAACTCTGATGACTGACAATTTTAAAATAAAAGGGTTACATTTAAGTAAGGATTTAATTAATTTTATTGAAACTTGTTTGTAATTCAATTTTTATTATCTTTCCGCTTTGCGGTAAATGTTTGTTGGAAGGAAGGCGTTCGCGTTGCACGCACACTCGAGGCACTTTGTGTTTTTGAATAATTTAATTAAATGAGACGAAATACCAGTTACTCGATGAAAATTAGCTAAATTTATTAAATTACACAACTTTGTATCAGACTGATAATATGTTTGGAAATTGTTACAATTTTTAGAATCATTATTAGCAGACTTTTGCCCCCCTTTTTTTTTTAAATAGACAATGGTTTCAAAGATTCATTAAAAAAAAAATTGTTGAACTGTAATTTCATTTTAAAGAAGCTTTGTGATAACTTGTAGTATCTGGTACTGGAGTTTTGGACATAATAACATTTGTTAGTAAGCATCATTTTCTTTAATTTTGAAGGTAACAAAAGCAGTGAAAGCATCTCAGTGCAACACACAAGAAAGAAAAGCCATAATTGAAGCTATGGGACTGCCTTTTCTCACAAGGCTGATGAAAACAAGTGAGTTCTTGCTACAATTGAAATTTAAAAATATATATTTAGATAACATGGATTTTACTTTTTGATTTTTATTTTAGTTAATATAGAATTCATTTCTGTGAGATGAACATGAACAGGAAATTTGAAAAAAAAACTACATTTCAAAAATATACTAAAGTTAAGGTACATCATTGTTAATTTTTGAAGTAGTCCTTCTAGATTGATGTAATCATTTTTTCAAAAAAGATACTCACAGGCAAACAGTAAAGTGTGGATGAAAGAGAGTTTGTAAATTTTTTTTTTTTTTGCTGTGACATTGTTAAGTAGCTTTCAAAGAGATCTTGGATGTGGTTGACAATAAAGCCAGTATGTTAGTAACAGAATGCTTACATTCACTAATTTTATTATATGTTTCATTTTTCTCCTTCAAAAGAGAATGTACCTGAAGGTTGCCCACCAAGTATCTACAGGTCACTTGCACTCAGCATCTTGTCCAGTCTTTGTGAGGATCCTTATGTAGTGAGTTTTTTCAGCATTATTAATATTAATTAATATGTTATATATTTGAGTTTTTAATGGTTATCATCTTTCATTGATTCATCATTTAATTAATATCTGTTGTTTAAAGTGAGTAAGACAACTGTGAGAGCCTTACTTTTATGTATTCTTTTTTCCTTTTGCCCATTCATGGGAAAACATATAGATTAAATAATATCCAGTATCAAAAATAGCATTTCCAGTCTGAAATGGCTTCTGTTTTTTCTGTTGTTAGTGTTACTGTGTTATGGATAAGTAAATTTACACAGTGAGATGCCATTAGTTGTGCAATATATTAGAGCTGTCACTTTAAAGACTTTGCTATTCACTGATTGTGAGACTGAGCATAATGATTGCTACATTTGCAAACAACTTTTTCTGGGATGGCTCATAATATCATGACAGAGTTGTTACAGATGCTATATACTCTGAAACTTATTTAAAAAAAAACCCTAACTGTAAATCAAACTCTAGCCTAGCTCCTATAATTCTGGCACCTTTTCTTGGTTGGAAAGTGTTATAGTGTCCTGAGCCATATGAAATGAAAGATCCATCCTGTTTCCATCTTCTACAGGCTTGCCTTCCAGAGATGAAGAAGCAAGTTCCTTACTTGAATGAGATCATTTTGGCAGAACCAAAGTGAGTATGTCAGCCTAGAGTCTTAAAAATCCATGCTTAGTAAAAGTACATGAGTGCAGATATTCTTTCAAGCATATAGTTTCGATCATCAAGACATAAAATAATAATTTGTGCTACCAATATCTTTATGATCTATTTCTGTCATATTTGTCTCAACTTCAGACACTTTACCACCCTAGTTAGTCTGTTTGATCCTGATAACACTGACCTTTTGTCGCACAAGCGATGTTTGACAGATTCTTTGTCTTTGTCTGTGCACTTTGTTCATGTTTTCCATTTTATTATTCGTTTGTGTCTATCATCATATGGATGTTATTTTCATCATAGCTCTTTAAACTCACTTCCACAGAGGGAAGAATACTGTACAAATTCAACTATTATTTGTTTTTGCATAGAATCAAATCTTAACAGGGAAGAATTTATGATGGCTTACATTTGTGTTTATGTTACTTCTTCAGAGACTCGGATGATGCAGAGGTGCTGAGACAGACACAGATGGATTGCTTTTCAGTGTTATACAAGATGGGTGTGACTCCAGTTGGCTGTGATTATCTTATTGAAGGAGGTTGTCCTCGGGCTTTGGTTGGTGTTATTGTCAACACTTCATCAGGTAAAAGTTTTGCTCCAGGTATGAGGAGAATGTATAGTGTAAAATGCGATCAGCTTAGAAACTGCTTTAGACATTGATAGACTCAAGTGAAAAAACAAAGGAGAATTAGTGGCATTGTCACAACAAACGAAATTGCTTTGGGGCAACTGTTCTGGTAATAATTTTTTGTCTTTGTATGATGACAGGCAAATGAAATTGAGATCAATAGGAATAACTGTTCCTTTAAGTCTGGCATATCTTCTTTACATCTTATGCTGCATCAGCAGGAATTTAATGTATATTCCTCGCGTAGGATATAACATCTTCAACTCGTCCTCTCCATCTTTGCTGCTAAAATATCTTTTGACCTTATCATGGACTGAAACAAGCTGGTAGACTGAACTCTGTTGAAATAAGAAAGAAAAAAAATTGTTCACATGATTCTGAGTTTCTTGAAAAACTGCTTGATATGCCTTGCTAATAAAATAAATACGTAAATTTATTTTGGAGGACTATTTTTGCTCAATCAGGACATCAGGTTGTGCATGTTAGATTATGTTCATCGTTGAAGCAGCAGGTCATCTTGATAAAGTTAATGGGCATATTGGATGCCATGCATACTTGTTACTTTCTGATAGTTCCTGAATCAGAATGCACCCAGATTTTACACAGATAAATGCCTTGATGGCTTATTCAAATCCTGGTAGATGTGGAGAGCAAAGCAATGGGAGTTTTGCTTCTAATGCTGCGACAGAAGCGCCAAGCTACCTGGACCGGCTGCCAGCAAGCATTACAGCAGCTTTTATCTCACCTGTCCACGCAGGTTAACACCAGACAGGTAAGCATTGTAGAACCATCACTCAGTAAGTTCATTATGTTTGTAATGGCGTCATTCATGGAATGGATGGAGAAAAGGTATACAAGTATTTAAATTTTAAAAAATACACAATGTTTAATCTGCACACATTTGGTCTCTCTTGCACATATGTTTATGTGTGCGTGCATACTCTAGCACGCATGCATAATTTGACAGTTTCAGATGATCAGTAGATTACTAGATATTTGGATTGTACATCGTCATAATTGAATTGCAAGACGTACACATTATTTGCTATGAGTCAAACTGAATCAGTTGATGCAGTCCATGAACCAGTCTTTTTTTAAACAGCACGTGTTTCATTTTTAGTTATGGCTTGTGTGTATTTTTTATACAGTTAGCTAACAAATGAATCATGCTACAGATAGTTACAATTTCTATATATTATTTTATTGAACTTACAGGATGCCAGTAAATTCAGCATGTGTGACATTTTGGCTTTTATTCTTGCCATGAGCCCATCAGTAAGGCTATTTTCTTCTACTTACTGTTTGATAAGATTTAAGCATAATATATGCAACATCATTGTTTTATATTCTGTAAATCTTAAAATACAATATTAAAATAATGGAAAGATGGAGAAACACTGAAAATATTACGTAAAATTTGGATAATATGGTTGCAATAAAGAAAGGTAAGAAACAGATGCTGCTTTTGTTACATCATTAATTAAATATACTTTGAATTGATATCTGAAGGAAATTAATGAGTTGAGCTCACTCATGCTAAGTTTTCACTTTCATCAGGCAAATATTTTCATGCTTTGTTTCATTTTTATTTGTGTTTTCAGCTAAAGTATTCAGAGTGTAGACAAAGATGGGTAAAGCCCTTGATGGTGACTGTTACACTGCTGGTCAAATCCAAACTGGGTAAGGCCTGAAGCACTTTAAAGAAATGGATCAGCATTCATAGATGAGGATCATTAACTGGGTGCAGCAGGATTTGTGTTTATGCATAACTGAAATCCTAACATACTATTTCTTTTTTTTAATTAAAAACATGTTGATAAATCGTTCTTTATGGAAGTCCATCCCAGCACAGTTAACTGCACCTTTTTAAGGCAAATCTTTTTTATTCTTAACACCGTCAGTTGTTCTTCTTTCATCTATCCTTTCTGCATCATTTCTGCCATGTTCTAGTTGATACAGAAGTTAGCCAATTTTATTCCAGAGGAAAAAAAAATCTTAAAAACCTGATGAATGATTGATTGTTTTATGATTTCTGCAGGTGAAGGGCAACGGCAGAGTGTGCTGATGATGGTGTCCAGTCTGGTGCAGTTCATGGGAGTGACATGCCTCATGCCTCCTGTTGCACCAGAACCCAAGCTGCTGCAGCTAGTCACTCACCTGGCAGCCATTGAGGTGCGCATGGCTACGGAAAACTGCTCTGCACAACAGGTACCTCACACCTTTGCTGCTAATATGCAGCCTTTTTCAGTGTTTGATATATACAGTAGTTGTCAGTTGGTGTATTTCTTGACCCTGCAGATAAAAAGAAGTCAAATGGCTTGAATATTACCACTTAACTCGATAGTATCAACCACTTTTCTTTGTTCCTCATTCCTTATAATTAGCACACAAGGAAGAAAGTATTACTCAGTATTTTAAAATTTTTAATTCAGCGATGTCATTGCTGATCATATCTATTTTTTTGCCATTTAAGGATTAGACTCAGATCTGAAGCCATTGAAAAAATATGGAAACAAATCACTTTTACAAGAAGCCGAGGCTTATTTCACCATTTGCTGGAAGCTGACATATTTAACTTAGCTTAAGGGTTAAAAATGCTGAAGAAAATGCCAGAGCCTTTGTGTTGAAAAAAAATTGTTTGAAATTATTTTACAAAGCTACGGAGGCTGAAAGGGAAACTTCTGTCCTATTACAATCTCCTGGAAAACATCATGTTCTACATTCTGGATGCCAACGAGGAAGAGTTGTCTGCCAGCCAGGTTAAGATGATTCACTCTGCCATGCTAAGCGCGCTCAAAGGTGTGACCTACCTCCTGTCAGAAGTCAGTTATGGCTACATGAAGCTGGTAAGAGGATATATGCATAAGAAGGGTACAGATTAGTTTAAGGTTTTCTTCCTTGCAGTACTGTGACGTATATTTCTGAAAACTTTGGACAATGAATCATTGTAATTTTGTGATGAAGGTTAGTACAAGCAGATTTTAATCTCGGTGGAGTATTACCATATGCTGGTTTGGCTATGACATATGCCTGACATATAGGTGTTCATCTGTCTTTATTGTAGAAGCTGCGTGACCCTATTGTGCTTGGCTCTATACGCATGCTTGGGGCGTGGATGGCGGAGGAAACAACAGCTCTGCAGGATGAAGTGGTTGATCTTCTGCCTTTTCTCATAGGCGTGTGGTAGGAAGCTTTTGCTTTTTTCTAATGTGCTTAGCATTTTATTACGTGTATTCAATACTTGGTGAGGGTTTCATTTTTGTCCTCAATTGTATCTTGTACTCCGCTAAAATAGCAATTTGTTGTGCCTGATACAGACTATTTGCATTGCCGACATAGCTAAAATAGTGAGACATCCTGGCTGACTTTGTGTTATTTAATATCAAGATGTTTCTTAATTTTTAATTTAAGCACATATTTCTTTCTAAAGCAAAATTGAGGTGGGACTGCTAACAGAAGACAGTACACTGACCATGGTAGAAGAGAAAAAATGTTCAAGCTTGCAGGCACAAGGTGAGGAAGGTTCACAGTCATCTAAGAAAGGTCTGGCAGCGATAACTGCCACAGGAGAATCCCAAGCACTGGTTCCAGTATCACAAAGCAGTGACCAGCTTTGCAAAATGGGTGTAACTGGGCCTAGTAATGGAACCAGCTTCAGCAGATTTATGGATGGTGGTGCAGAAGTCAGCGACGAGGTTGTCACTCAGGATACAGCAGATGGTGCAGTGGGAGGTGATTATGAACCGATGTCTGTGGACGAGGCTGGCGACTCCAGTGAAGACCTTTCTGGAATGGATCAGCATAATGGTGGGGAGAAGGATAAGGCTATGATAGGAATGGCCAAAGACTTTGAGAACTTGCTGACTGTACAGGAGGACCTTGGTGCTGCAAGCCAGACATTTGGCTCGGAGCCTACCACGGTGGATGTGATGAAGTAAATGCTGTTTGCTGTATTGTTTCTCTGTTGTCTTTCTTGTCTTTCTTCAGTATTTCTTGCATAAGTTACTTGAATGTGCTGTCTTTACTTACCAAGGAAAGGAGATCTCTGTGGCACTGTTATCATTTCATCATGGATTTATTCCTGCTGCCAATTAATTTAATTTTTCTTATCTTTCCAGGATAGTTCTGGCTAATTATAATTTATTAACTAACTCTTACAATAAATCTTCATAAAATTCTCAAGTTTAAAGAAAACTATAATTTTTAATGTTTGACATAAAAAGGAGAAAACATTCATCTGTCATTTTAAGAGGTTGGTAGCTTTTGTTGTAGACATTAAAATGATACATTTCTGTTTACTGACTGCTCTAAAATGTCACTATGCATGCATCATACATGTGCACAGTTATCATTTATGTTGACACTCAGTCATTTTACATTACACTATGCAGACATCCATCCATGTGCACTTAATGCCCACACCTAGTAATTTGTACACTACGATATGCAGACACATGTACACACTCGTGCCCACACCCACAATTTGTACAGTACCTACATGTACATTTTTGCAGGTACCTCATGCCAGGGTTCCTCCACATAACTGTGGATGATGAGGCACGAGACCTTATGGTAAATTGTGGCTTGCATGAAGCTCTCCTTCTGCATTTTATTAACCTTCATGCTCAGCTGACTGGAAATCCAGCCTCGGAAGACTTGCAGGTGACACACCCTTTTCTTTATAAAATTTCAATACCATTTTGTTTTGTTAGCAAATTTACACTGACCTGCCTTACAAGAAATTTTTGGGTACAAATATGTGTTTTTAACTTTTATGAATGTATTTTTTGAAAAATCTGACTTACTTTTGATGATGTATGAGAATAAGTGTCTGCTTGTCTGCTGTATTAGGGACGAATGAGCACGTTGTGCAATGTGCTGCTGAACTTTGCTGTGACAGACAAATCACTGTGCTCTGTCGACCCAGTTTTCCAGGATCTTGTGGAAAGGGTTGTTCACATTCTTCCCTCTGTGGGTATGTGATATATTAGTGTGGATACCTAGAATACTGTGTTTCTTAGAGACTGCAGGCATTGTAGAATTTGTCATGAATGTGCAAGTAAGAGGGAAGAGGATGAAGTTGTGAAGCTGCTATTTTTGAAACTTTTATACTCAATTTAAGTCCAGTGACATGTCATTTGGATAGATAGCAGCAAAAGATGTAATATAAGGTGTTTAAAGAAATGTTACAGCAGGTTGTTATTATATCAGTCATATGTAGGCTTTTATTTTTTAAATTTATGCTTATATTGGTTATACTATATGCCACCGCTGCTATGGTGCTAGAAAGAAAATCCACTTATTGAATGCAAAAAAATAAATGTCTGGTTAGGCTAGCTGCTGTACTTTTTTTTTTTTTTTATTGCTGTGGTGTTTATTGGAGGATTTTAATTGGCAGTGGCAGAAAATGTTGATACAATTGCTAATGTTTTTTTCTGCATACAGTGTACAGACAAGAACTTCTGCTATACTCATGTCACTTGACTGTGCTTGGGTTGATGCTGACACGTGTACAGGCCCCACACTACAGTGAGTTGTGGATTTTGCAGTTTTCACATTTTAGCTTTCATTAAAGATCCTGTGTGTAATTATTACTTTATTGCTTTTGTATTTTTGATGTGAAAAGTAGTCTGTTAGTGTTTCAGTAGCTCAGCTTATAGAACATTACAAACCTTGTCAGAGACCTGTGTCAAAATCATGTATTAAACATGGCAGCTTAATTCTTAAGCACACGGCAAATTTTAATTGCATTGGTGAACAGCTGGTTATAACATTTTTCTCCAAATCATATTATGTTTTTTCTCAGGGACGGAGTCAGAAAATCGCAAAAAGTTTTTCACTGCATGCATTACGTTTCTGAGTCGAGGACTGGAGGTTCAGGTGCGCCACAACAAAGCTGTGGGCGTCAAAATTTCTGATGATTACAAGACAGAATGGCCTCAGATGCATGATCTTTGGGTGATATCTGTTCAAGGTGAGGGGCTCAAGTTGATGCCTTCTAACCAGAGTTTAAAGGTCTAATTTTTCATTCTTCTAATGACAGGTAAAGCTACTATTTCCCCACATTCAGGTGAATGCTTACCACTTCGGCTGCTGTTTGAATAAGTAAATGGAAGTCTTGTAGTTATGTGATTAACTGGCAATAAATGTATTGCTTTGCAGAGGTCACTGCCATTTTGGCCCAGTTTCCTGATCTGGTAGAAACAATCTTAAAGTCTGCTTGGATTCCCACCCTCTGCAAAATCTTGATTGATGCAGCAGGTGAGGGGTTATTTGGTCTCTGGTAATAATATATTCAAACATGTACAGCAAATTAAAAAATAAAATGAGTAAATAAGAAAATTGTTGAAACATGTTTTTATTTGAGCTGTACTAAAAAAGGCTAAAATAATTTTTTCCCCATATGTCTTGGGATTTTCCTTAGTACATATACTTTGAAATATAAAAGTGGTGGTGGGTGGGAGATAAGAAGATAAGTATTGTAAGGGGCTGGTAAACAGATCACAAAAGGTGTGTTTTTACAAAATCTTTGTAGTGGTTTGCAGAATCTTAAATTTTGGATAGAGGAAAATACATTGCACCAGACTACAGGATTTTTGTCCCTGAATTTTTTTTTACGTGGATGTGAAAGTTTGAGAATCAGATAAAGATCTTAGAGACCATGAAGGAACAGGGACAGACAGAATATTTCTAAGATACAAAGGAGCTGCCCTCCTGTAGAAGAGTTCAGCAAGTTGCAGCCTAGCATCTCAAATTGACGAGGGCATATAATCCTTCACCTTCACTAATAATCATCATACTTATCCACACAACACTAAAACAGCTAGGAGTATTATTTGTGATGTTGATGTAAGGTATTTATTGAATTGTGCTGTTATGGATTTATAATTGTGGAAATGTACCATTCTCTGGGTAAATATGTTGCTACTAAAGTGTGTATGTTATGTCCATGCTCTTTTTATTTAATTTAAAAACCATTCTTACATCTCTGTTGGCAATTTTAAGCAAAAGGTCTTGATCCTGATATGAAGCCAGTTCTGCTGGCATTTATCTACAAACTTGCCACTATTGATGACAAAGCTCGGACATTGATCACTGAACTCCGAGGTGTCGAGCTGGCCAAGTGAGTATCCAGGCATCATTTATCATCCTGATGCAAGAGATGTTTAATGTCCATGGTTTTTCTTTTTTTTTTCCATTCACCAAGATAAATAGACTTTCTTGTGTTTTGTCAGACTTGTTGGAAAACAAGTGTCCTTTTATGCCTACCATCTTGACATGATGTCAGTCATTTTCTTAAACAAAATATTATTATTTGAAAATAATATTTAATCTTAAATTGTCCAGAATTTAAAATTCTCGCATTAGGATTAAAATCATAAACTCTCTTTCTCCAGGTTGCATGGCATGTTGGACTTGGAACAGGTTTTGAAGAGAGAACACACATGAATGTTGATTTAACAAGACTCATAATTATTTTCTTATGGGCTGACTGCAAATTTAAGGCACATCACAAGTGACACATGGTGATCACAGGTTCTCCGTGCTTTAGACATATATTTCAAACAAAAAAGATCACGCATGTACATGTTTTTGTCCAGCAGAATGAGGTGATCTGCATAATGACAAAAAAATGGTCCTGATGTCATAGCTTATTGTTGGATCTATATATAAATAAATGTCTTGTGAAAGTTTAACAAATTATATGTCAGTAGAGAGCTTCAGATTTCTTGAGTTTTTCTGAGTGAATGATAGAATACTTTGTGGTGTATTGCTAGACTCCTAGTTCTTGTAAACCTCATTAAAATTTTTGGACAATTGATCACCAGCTCATCACACCATTGATGTTAAAATCACAGAGGTTGATCAATGGAAGAGAAGCAAATACAACAGCTTCATCCATCTTGGAGGTGATTTTGGATGCACACACATTTGGTTTTGCATACACATGCCTCCGCACAGTCCTGTATGGCTCAACCAGTAACACTTGTGGTTAGTGCCATTGATGGTAATTGTCAAAAGACAATGGGACTCTTTATTAATGTAGATAATATAATTTACACATTAAGATTCTATGGTGCACATTGTTTTAAATAGATGGGTTTCGTATCAGCAGAGTACAGTGCTTCCTAAAATCTGAGCAAATAACATTCTTCAGTTCATCGGACATTTTCGATGTGTTATCTGATGTCATTGGTAAATTCTTGCTGTCATGCCTGGTCATAGCAGTGTGATAATCTCAACACCCAGGTAAACTGACTGTGATGGGTGCAGTTTAGTTTGAACGACAACAAAGGAAATAACTAACATTATGCTCTTTATTCATACATTGCAAAATAAAATGCAAAGCTTTACAATCAAACCTTAGCTTCTTGGGGAACCATTCACGAGCACCTACAAGACACTAAAAAATTCTAAGCAGCTGCCCCTTTGGCTTGCTGATATCAGGGTTTTATGTGCAGCAGCAATTGGCCTACTGGAGTAATAAAATCTTTCAAAGCTACAAGGAATAAAAGATAAGTGAGAAAGGAAGTTGCTGAAATGCATTTGGTGGTACTGATCAGGTACAAAAGGCAACATTCCCCAGTTGTATCACTTATCAAACAAGCAACATGTTTATTGATGCCTATGATTTTAAAAGTGGACTGTTTTGCATAATTTTCCCAACATGCGAAATGTCTTTAGAATCTAACATGCATTAACTTAATATTAAGTGAAATATCAAAAACATTGTTCTTTACTCATTTCTTTTTATCCTTTGTCTTCCATAAATCAGTTGTAGTGATACAAATTTGGATTATTTTTATTATAGTTTAAAATACACAACTCAGATGCCATGTTCTTTCACACACAAATACTGGAAGGTGGTTAACGAAGACTTCCAAAAAAGTTACAAATAAACCTAGCTCAAAGTAATGAACTGACATTCCATGCTCCCAGCTTAGCAAGGCATGTACACTTAAAAGTTCACAATGTGCACAAGTGTTGTGTTTGAGGAGTCAATATTCAAGGTCTCTAAACTTTGTCAGTTAAGCTTAAACTCATTCAGTACGGTGTATCGTTAAAACTGAGCTATAAAGGGTGCTTGCATTTGCAGGTACGAACTGAATAGAAAAAGCTAAATAATAATCGGTGATAGAGATATGAACAAGTTAACAAAAAGTAAATAAAATAAATTGTAATGAAAAAGTCTTTTGTGCACAGCTTTCCTTGTTATTTGAAAATATTGAGAAAAATACTTGTGGGCACACAAGTTCATAATTCTTAACGAAGGAATGTGAAAATGTAAGTAAAATATATAGATAAGTAGAGAATAAAATTCAAATGTTACAAACAAGAATAAACTTGTTTGGGGGGTTAAAAAAAATTCCACCTGGCTGACTGCATATTTTGTAATTTTACTCACCCAAGTATTAATAACTCTCTATTCTCGGCAAAGCTTTGGTTTTGCTTATTCCCCTTCCTCCCCTCCTCTGGTTTGCAGCTGTTCAAGAGGACAAATACTTGAAACAATTTTTTATGATATCTGTGTAGCACAATACTGCTTATTCATTTTACATTAGTTTTTTTTGTATTGTTGATAATAAGTTGTGGGGGGTGGGGGGAAGTGATTGGAAAGGTGTGCATATTCATCAAATCACATTTCTAGGGTATGGTTCTATGTCCCTTAATAATGAACGATATTTCCTGCTACTACTGAACGAATTCATCAACACTGAAGTAACAAGTGGATGGGTTGATGTACAGGGAGGCGACAATTCTAAGCGACAGATTCATGAAATATTTAAGTACAAAAATGAGATCGTATACACAAATGTATGCAAATAAAGTGGGGGGGAGAGAGCTAAGGACAGCATAGAAGAATAACATTAGCACAACAATGGAAGATCAACAGCGTTTTTCATAAAGAATAATGAAAAGTAAAATATACACACATATTTTTAAAAGTTAAAGTATTCTGGTAAGAAGATTTGTATAATATTCAGTGGTATCAGGTCTTGATGCCAAGAGCATAACATATCTTAGTGTTAATGGAGTATAATAAAATAGAAATGTTTGTGGAATAATGATTGTTATGCACTTCAACATGAACAGGAAAGTACATATGATTGCATTTCACAGCATTACTAAATGCCAGCAATAAACACTAATACAGAATGAAATCTGTGCATAGCATCTAGTATATTTTCAACCTTGTAGTACCATCTTAACCTGCACACATTACTCACAATTCATTATCCTTTATTTTGATGAATTCTTGGGACTATTCAAGTTTTGGTTGTTTTTTTAAACCTTATTGAAATAGCAGTATTTAATATATAAAGCTTAGCATTGAAGTACATATTTGCTATCAGGGTTCTCAGTGATACAATGTCATGGAAACTATAGGCAAGGATGGTGCTTAAAAATGCATCATATGATCAATATATGATAAACATGTTGCAATATACCATCATTCTCTGCCATAACCAGGTCACCAACACAACCAATTACAAGCATACATGCAACCCACAGCTTAACAGTACTTTGCAAACTAAGCCATGACATTTACAGCTAAGATGAACAAAAAAAAAAAAAAAATTCATCCACTCTACAGCATCCTTGTATCCATGAGAAATGGGACCAAAACATGCATGAATGCAAATCAAATATGAGTATGAAATTTACTCATAGCACATTAGTTACTTTCAGCCTACCAAAAACAAGTGTTCAAAAATGATCTCACCTATCTTCATTTTTACCACAGATGTGTTGGTGCATTACCCAATCAAATGTCACAGATGATTGCTTATCTAAACCTGCCTCAACTTAAAGATAATCCTTATGGTTAGGAAACTAATTGCACAAGTTTTAGAGGCCTTCGTGACCTGCTACTGGCCTATCTTAATAAAACCCTAAAGATGCTCAGGTATGCAGGGGCACTTGGTAAGGAGTAATCAGATGACAAAAACAGATAATTTCAAAGGGTTTTGAACTTGTTATGTTAGGGAAAGGGGACATAACATTTTGGTCCCACCTTGTTTAAATCTCAAGTTATATATATATAAAAAAAATGTGCATGCATAAGAAAATGGTTTAAAAAAAGGGAAGCCGTTAATAATGTTGAGGGCAAGCAGCATGCATTTTTAGTTAGCAAATTATACCATATACATATATATATACACAACTTGTTCTCCTTACATTACTCTTGTACAATTCAGCTGCCATGATTGGGCTTAAGGATGTTTTCCTTCATAATTGGGCTGTAAACACTCTTATGGTCTGGAGTATTTTGGAATTATACAACATATGTACATAATCTGATATAATTCAGTTAGGTGTCTTTTACGAAGAAAAAAAGCACCTCTAAATTTTTTTGCAATTCTTAATTACTATTATTAGCAGTTTTAAATTGATGACAGAAAGCTGTCCCATGCAAAAAAAAAAAAAAAAAAAAAAAGAAAACATCACTGTTAAGATCAGTCATGGCTTTTGTACTGGAATTACTGGATTTTTAAACAAGATTAAGTTTGGGTTAAGAGTTTTGCACATGGTGTAAATAATAATGATTTCAATAGCACTTAAATTTAGGAGCTTATGATAATGCCAGCATATGGTAGTTCATTCACGATACTTAACTACTATGACCCAACACTTTAAAATGCGTAACTATTTGGTCCAGAAATAAAATCTACTATACACAAAAATTACATCCTTTATAATTCTCACAATGCTGGTAAAATAGAATAAATTTTCAGAACTCAACATACATGAAATTACAAGCTTTACAACAGAAAAATACATTTCTGTTATCTTAACTATGGTTAATACCAAAGCACAGTCATCTTATACTCAGATGATGAATACCCTTCATTGCCCTCACACACTTGTTTTTGAGGTAATTTTGCACTGAGGTTTCTTCAGTTGCTTTTCATTTTCTTGGTATTTTGCTGATTTTTTTCCCCATCTTTTCAGGTAACTTAGAAGCAGCAACATCTTTAATCAGTAATATTCAATGCAATATGGAGTAAAACTTCTAATGTCCATATGTAATACTTCTCATTATTACTATTTGGTGTCGGAAGTGCTAAGGCAGAAGTTAAGTGAATTGGAAATATTTAAAATTCTATAATGTGAAAACAGTTTGTAATGTGTAAAAACATCTGTGTAAAATTATTTTAACAATAAGTGCACTTGAGCATGCAACTGTTAGGGCTCACATGATTTAGAAGGCACTTCAAAGCTTCTAAAAATAGGAAAAAAACTTAATGAATTTGTTGTTTGACAAATTTTAGATATAAGATTAGAAAATTCTTCTTCTTCGTTGTTGTTGTTCAATAGTAACAGTGGCAAATAGTCCCTAAAAAAATAATTGGTCTTGATTGCCAATGTGGTGTGGTATTAACAAGACAGTCTTAATGTGTAATTAATATGAGGATAATGCCTGTATCTCCTTATCTGAACAATGATGGTCATCCATTTTCTTTCTGGCTGGCTCTAAAGTACCTCCAGATCTGACGACCGGATGGTTTCTTTCTCAGCAAGGATAAATTTTGGAATCTTTAATTTGTTAGTCCTAAGCTTCCACAATCTGCTTGCACAATTTACATAATCACATTTGAGATCATGACATAATCAAAAACACTTGCATCACATGAGCCACCATGAACAGGGCTACCATATCACACATAACTTATACAAAATCAGGTGCATTACGTCACAGAAGCAACCATTACAATTACCACTAAACAATCTTCAGAAAACCAACCTAAGTACAATTTGTGAGAAACTTTGGCATCTTTTAATGAAATGAGTGTTGGATTGAAAAAGTATAAAATGATTTAGAATATATGTGGAAGGAAGTATTATAACTATTAGTGACCTTAAAAAAAACTTTCCAGATGTTGAGGGAAACATAGGTGAATTATTCTGCTTAAAAAAAAACCAGGCAAGCTGATCATGAAACAAAAATGCCTTTGTCTTGATATACATATATTTAAATATGTATATATAAAGGGTGGAGCCTGATTGTCTGAATATGTCAATGCAAACATGAATGGTATGTGACTGATGCTGTGGACACGAAAGGTTTGCCAAAGGTAACTCTTTTAATGCCCAGAATATAAACATGAGCAAACAGAATACTTCTGTATACATCTTTTAATACTTTGGAAAAATTCAATAAAAAGTATAAATATAATGCATGATAAATCCAAGAATCATCACCTCATGCATTTGTGAAATCCTCAGAAAGGGCTGCATTTGACCTTAGCTGCTCCAAGTCATCATGGTAATGGTAGTTGGTACATTCATCAATGTTGACATATGTTGTCTTGATGTTGCGTTGCTGGCTGCCAGTGATGTGCTCAAGTTCCTCTACCATGTTTAGAATGTCGGTGACCAATTGCGAGAAGGTGGGACGACTGGCTGGGTCTGCTGACCAGCAGTTTCTCATGATGGCATAGCTGGACAAAGATATAGATACCCATAATGCTAAAATGAATGCAAGGCATGTTTAAGTGTATCAATGCAACCTCTTGTCATGCTTTAACTTTTAGCAGGACACTAAAATCACCACCAATTAAAGGTTTAGAATAAAATTGAAGTGTTTACATCCAGAGACCACTTAAATAATTAAAAGGGGCTTTAGGTAAAGACTTTTAAAGAAGCATTATGTGGTGCAGACAGCCTTAAGTGGCCTGAGAGTCAGGTACCAACAGTGGCTGTCTTAGACGTATAAACAATGGCAAACGGTCTGTCACAGAATTTGAGTGAGATGGCTAGAAGGAAAAAAAACAGTCAAGAACTGTCGCACCTAGTCAGACAGGATAGAGGGTCTTTCCCTCCTCCAATTACCAATGAAGTAGGGCTAGTCAGGTGGGTGTGGTCTTCCTTTTGTTCATGCTGATTAGTTGGTTGAAGACGCTGGTTGCATGTGTTTCTCCAGTGACATCCCGAGTTGTGTGTGTATTTATATGTATGAAGTATTTCACAAGATGCTTTTTGGTAACTATGTCAGTGCAAACAAAGCACTAGGTCAACAGCTGACACATTTTCAACCATCTTCAAAGCCAAGCAACCCTTCTTTGAGATCTAAATTTGACTCAGGAGGGCAAAGACTCAAGAAAAAGTCAGAACCTTAGATACTAGGGGGGCAGTCAACGGCAATGGACATTAGGCCTGTCAGCTGTTGTCATGGAAATTTCAAGGACTACATACTACCTGTAAAAAATAGAAGTTCAACACCAAAGCCAGCAAGAGAGGTTGCCCTTCTGGACTGGGACTTGCTTAGTATATATGTATCCAGGGGAGTAGTCATCACTCTGACATAGTTGGCAGACCAAGTGGGGAAGTGATGGGGTGCTACAAATGGAGAGTCATTGGTTACTGGGACTGTTGGCTTGAGACCTATTCCACATAACTGTCACCCATGTGCCCATCTCCCTGGGGTCAATCATTCATGTTTGGTGAGAAAACACGAACACTGACAACCTCTTAACGATGAAATGCAGGATTTTCATGTCCGTGTTACACACAAGCCTTGATGGCAGCAGAAGAGGGAAAGTGGGTCAGTCTCATGACCCTTGACACAAGTCAATGTCATACTTCTGGTATTGACTGGGGAAGAGGGAACGAACAGGAAGCTATCCTATTCTGAAAGTGATGGTAACATCTGATCCCAAAGCCAGTCCAATCAAATGCCTTCTTGAACTCCCAGAAAATGAATTTAAATTGCTATTTATGCTAAGCAAATGTAAATATTCATTTCCTGAAGTTTTTCTTTGAAATTTCATACCTAATTGAGAGATTATTACCAGCTCTACATGTTACTATAATGTGGTCAAGTACTCACAGCCTGTCTGGACAGTATTCTGGCCGAGGCATGCGTCGTCCTGCCTTGAGGTAACGTATGATGTCCCAGTTGTCAACTTCTGGGTATGGAGTCACTCCCCGCGTTAGCAACTCCCACAGAACAACTCCATATGACCACTGAGAAAATATAATTCTATTGAATATTTTGCTTAATGCTGCTCTAAGAAAAACTATAACCACTAATCACAAATGCCAGTTTTGTAAATGAATTTAAAACAAAACATAGTTCAAGAATTTATTTGTTCAGTATTAGGTCAAAATGATCTATCTTTATTAGACTTGCAACACCCCGTAACTTCAAGCTTTTCGTAATTCTAAAATATGTTCTAGTTATGTTTAAGTATAGAACATCAAGTTAAAGTAATGCTTACTTTTTCCATTGTCACTCTACCAATGATAGCAAATTCCAGTAATTTTCTTTTCAATCAGAAACACTGAAGTTTTGCTCTTCATTTTAAAGTGTTTAAGTACATCAAATATTCTTATAAATCTAGTTAAAAATATTATCTTTGACTGTAATGTCTTTCTTGTTATGCAACAATGTTGTAAACTTGTAATAAGAACAAAAAAGCATGCGTTGCAAGTTTAAAAGTTTACATACACATATATCAATAAAATAGTGATGTATAACCCAATTTATTATTATTACAATTCAATAAATTCATTTTAAATGCAACATTTAGCCCTTTCAACTTAAAAATGACTGATGCTGACTCACCACATCTGACTTTGAGCTGTATGTGCCTTTCTCCAGACTCTCCAAAGCCATCCACTTGACGGGGAGCTTGGCCTTCTTGTTCTCAGAACTGTAGTACTCTTTTTCATAAATGTCACGAGCTAAGCCAAAGTCAGCCACCCTCACACGGAATTCTTCATCTAACCTAAAATAGACATACATTAAATCCCATTCTGATATTTTCAACAGAAGGCAACCCTCAAATCAGTGTTTTGCATGAAAGCCGGTGTGCACTGATGTGCCTCTGGATAGAATATTTTTACAAAAATTTGCACTTGATAAAATAACAGCTGATATGACCATGAACTTGTTTTACTGGTGTATACAAAGCTTCTTCTTTAGCCACGTTTCAACTTAACTACTAGAAAGAGGCTGGTGTATATAAATGTTTTGGTTTAGTCATATCCATTGTTCAGGCTCGCCGAGACTAACAGCGGAGAACTTTGCAAGAGGCTAAGCACTGGTCTCGGCAGACAGACAGCAGTCCACAAGTACACGTCTGTGATGTGACATACAACTCACAGAAGCAATACAAATCTCACACAAAGTGTACTTAATTATGAAGCAGATGTCACTAGGCATGGGAACTGGTTTTTTTAAATACATGTACTTCCAAAATGTAAAGTTTTGTAAATGTCTTCTCTCAGACATTGCTGTCACCTGTATGAGTTCCCCTCTAATTCACTGCCTGTCTGCACCAATGTTCATGCTATATGCTAACAGTAGTAGAAGCTGTATGGATACGAGCTTTCTTATAAAAATCATTGGTGACACTTTCTTGCTGTCACTTTTGTATGATAATGAACATGTTCATAGTAGCACTCTTCCTGACTTTATACATTGGTGTGATGAGCATTTCCTTGACTGTCATGCCACCAAAACAAAGGAAATGATCTTTATAATGAACAAGTCAACAGTATTGTCCATTGTGATGCTAGACAGTTTCATTATTTTTTCTTTCATCTCCTGGTTCTACAACCTTTCCCTAGGGGACAGAACAGTCTCGTCTCCCTTATGTTCTGTACAAAGATCATTGGAATCAAGCACAGGGACATCACAGTCTTAAGTAATCAGCAAATCCTTAGGAAAGCTACCTGCATCCTCACTATTCTTGATCCTGTTCTGGCAAGTGGGCTCTCACCTTTTGGAGTCTGGCCACAGATATGTGATGCACGTATGCAGAATAAAACATCACTGCAACTGTCATTTCACGTGCCATACTCTTGATCAAATCCACTAGCCATGATGTCATGTCAGTCTGAGGTGACCTAATGCAGTGTACCAACTATTGCTCTGTGTGTGTGTATATATATATATACACAGAGAGAGATATATTAATAATTTTATCCACTGCAGTCAGCATATATATATATACACACTCGGCTGTATATTGAAATATATGAGCACCTGTAAATTTTGGTTATAACTGCCTTTTAAGGTTAATCAAGTTGTATTATATAATCTGGTCTATAGATAATCCCTAAATAATACAATAATTAAACTAGTTTAACCATCACTTATTCAAAAACTAAATTGTCTAAAACTCCTCAACCAAAATGGAGTTATGCTAGCGATGATTTAATATCAGCTGTCCACCATTTAAAGCTGCACTTTTTGTCACAAAGAATCTTTCTGCTTGATATTTCCGTTCAAAATGTAAGCTAAGAACATTTAAAACATCTCTTTTCTTAATATTTAAATACAGAACTACACACACACATCAATTTATTTAAGCAAAACCTGGAATAGCCTTCCAAGAAAATGCTGACTGAAGTCTATTAAAATTTTGTTGGGCAACCTTTTAACTTTTTAATGACCCTAATATTTATGGAAAAAATAGTGAAGGAATCTGTATGCCTACAGTAAATGTTTTATCACTTCAAACTAAAGTATCATCACACCTTTCATGCATTACAGCTGTAGGCAAAATACAAGCTAGCAAACTTACATGCAATTTCTGGCAGCTAGATCTCTGTGTACAAACTTGAGACCAGCCAAGTACTCCATACCACGAGCAATGTCAACTCCAAACATAATCAAATCTTTGGTTGTGGGTAGCTGAAAACAGAAAAGTCACTAAAATGCTGCACTAAACAGTCACTAATGGCTTGGCCAGAAATACAGTTTTCAGAATTTTTAATTACATGTGATTCAGCACAACAAAGGTGTGAGCAAGTAATACAAAGTCTGGAAAACTCTGGGAGGGGTGGGATGAATAAAAAATTAGGTTTTTTCTTTGAACATAATACTTTCATGGATGGGTCATACAAATTGCTTTAGTTCTTTTAGATAACTTAGCAAGAGAAAGTCTAAAATATTCTTCACAAACTGGGGTGCAAATTGGAAGATGTGACTCTTTGGCCCACAAATTCTCAGTGTTTAGTATTTGATGCTCCAGATTTTGAAAGATGTTAAACTTTTTAATACAAACTCCAAGATTCAGACCTACACACTGTGTACATAGCCTGAGACAGTAAAACCTGGGCAAAAAGATCAAAAAGTAGAATTTCATCATAAAATGATGCTCAAGCTAATATACTGTTCGTATAGAAACTGACACTGAAGATATGGTAAAACGCATAAAAAACAATAGCAATAAATAAATACAAGGAGAGACAACTAGTACTTTTAAATTATAGTTTAATGTCACCAAATAAATGCTTAATATTTTTTCCTTTCTTTATTAAAAAAAATCCCTAATAAACAAAACAGGATAAAAACTGAACTCATCAATACAAGTAACAAAATTTGTTTTTACAAGATGACTTCTGTAACTCCACAGCATGACTTTCCCTGTAACTTAAAGTTTGTCCTTAATACTTATGGGCTTCACATGTTTACAAAAAATTAATAAACATTTAGGGAAATTTGATCAACTTTAAATTTAAGTCATATATTCAGGGCTTATCTTTTTATTCTGCTTTTTTAATTTAGGCATTTTCATTAGGAACTTTTACAGTATGATCATACACAGCAATTGAACCACTGGCTGTATTAAGAGCTGTGGGAGAAATGAACGATAAAGTTATAAGCAAAAGTCTAGTTGTGTAGGTTACAAACATCTATCAAACATCATCAAAACAAAGCTGAAGGCTTTAATGTTACGAAGAACAGCAAAAACTGAAGAAAAAGGGAGGATCACAGCTGGGGATGGAGGGTGGGGAGTGGAGATGAGTAAAGGTATTACAACATAATGCACACCACCAACACAATCAACTAACGTTATTAGAACTACAGTAATAATACTAAAACTATTATTATGGAATGAATCTCATGAGCAAATAAATCATTCATGAGATCTCATTCAACAAGCTAAAATGAATAGCAAAAACACCACGGTAGAGGACTGTGATCTGCATCTGGGATTCTGTAATAATTTAAATTCTTATTAAGTAATTTATGTATTAATTTATGCATTTGTTTATTTACTGTTTAGTGCTCATAGCCATTTCTTTTTTCCAACAGAAATGTAAACAGTGTTGAAATGTAAGATTTGAAGGGTTGGGAAAAGATGCAATTAATACAACACACATATACTAGGTGTGGTACTGAAAATTTAGTGTGCAAATAATACACCACACATAGCACTGTATGGATGTTCTGATTTCTTTACACAATTTATTTTTTAAAAAGTGATATCACCTAACAGTTTCACTGACCTCATGACATGTATTTCTCAAAAGCATGCACAGCTGATATTATATTTCTCATTAAATGTTCTCACAAAACTTAGAACAAAATCTTGAAGAACATTTAACTACAAAAACAGAAAAGAAAATTTTAAATCAACATTTTTGCGATTAACATAAAGTGCGTTGAATGTGCACGTTAATACTTACCTATCCTGACAGGAAACTGCATGGAAAAAGTGAATTGAACGTGCAGTATTCTTTTCTCACCACCAGTGATTAATTTATTTTCACCACAGGATAAAAATACACTGAGAGTTCCATTGCCAGTGTAACTCAAATACTTTGGTACTGAAGTCATAGGTTTTTTTCACTTAAAACCAGGAAACCATTGGATTTGAACAAATGTTAAAAACAAAAATGAAAAGTTTTAATATTTGTACAAAAGTGTGTTACTTTCTATTTTATTATTCATGGCTTATGTCCAATAATAATATTCATTAATAGCATTAATATTTAGAAGATGCACATTGAACATTTATGAAAATTTATGGCCAATGCGTTTCTCAGATGTCCTTTTGCCTTTAGGATAAGAAGAAAGATGCAGGTCTTTTAAATCGTCACATGATAAAATTTACAGCTATTACTAGATCTGTTAAAACAAACTACTCCATAAGCTGAAAAAAAAGCAATGCTCTTTATTATGGCTGATTAACTCCTCAGTGACTTTAATTAACACAGCAAATGTCAAGTTCATCTAGAAACATTTTTTACACAAATGAAACAAAGTGGTTGGATTCTTGAGGCTGTTGTCAGTATTCAGCAATGAATTCACACAATACAATTTCTGCTTCCATTGCTTGTCTTTCAACTGGGGTGCTTGTCAAATGCCCTGTGTTTGGATAACTTCTTTACCCTATTTCTGTACATTGCACTTGTGAGTCACAATGATCAGAGGATGCAACCTTAACATTTTGTTACATAGTTTACAAAAGATGAGCTTTTTGCTATCAAATGAGACCTCCAACACACCCTCAAATTTCTTATTTAATTTTAAGTGGACAGACACAGTCTTACTTTTTGGGGTAAGAGAGTCATTTTGATGTCAAATTCCACCATTAAAAGAAAAATTAATACATACAAAGTCAAAGGTAGAATCAGAAATATGAATCAAGAATAACATTTAGATGCCATATGATCTCTAACTACTGATTATGATTTAAACTCCCCCCACCTTAGAAAACCATTTGCAACATAAACTGACAGTAAATTTACACCATCTTACAGGATCAGGAAAAGAAAAATGTAGGACTTTTCATGTATGACTGTGCATGCACAGTACAGGGAAAAGTGTAGTAAAACAAATACTTGTGACTCTGTACTATTGGCACTAAGACTAATTCAAAAATTTTATAATTTAAAGTAGAACCAAGATGTACCACAGTTATTCACAATTAACTACTTAAAGGACACTTAAAGACTTGCATTTGTTCTTCACTCACCTCCTTTTGACCAAGAAGTCCTGTAATTGAAGATTTTTTGCAAAAATAACTGCCAACTAAAATATAATAGAAAAAATTCTCACATTGTTCGGATCCCGAATGTAGGTATGAAGATCACCATGAGTCATGAAAGGCAGAACAACCAAAGGCATGTCATCAAGGTTCAGGCAGATGCCAATTAGAGTTAAAACATTGCTATGGTGAAAGTCCTTCATGATGAGAGCTTCTTGTAGAAAGCTGTTGAGCTCTATTTCACGGGGATTGTTGTCTGAAATATACAACCATAGTAAAGATGGACCACAAAGCAAGCAGCCTACCTGTTGATGAAAGATGCCTATAAGAATTAAGTACAGAATTTTCTGCGAGAAAGTTTGAAGCTCACAGATAATAAATTTAGGTTTTAAAAATAAAAGGTAGGGTTAGCAATTGTTTGACAAGATGATACAAAGAATGAGTGAGGATGGGGATAAAAAGAAAATGAGAGTGAGAGGGTATGAGCATGTATGTGTACAAAGAGAATGACAGAGTGAGGAAGACGAAGCAGGAGTGAGATATGATGAAAGCATAAATCATGTCAAGCAACTCCTACAAAATACACAGAACCTCCGCAGAAGCAGTCTATTTTAAAATATGATTAAACAAGCAAGAAAGTCATGATTAAAAGCAAATGTTGGAGACACAATCATAAAAGAAATAACATTGTTACACTGACATACGCCCCTATAACTTTTTGTGTCATATCTAAGAGAAGAGTTGCAGTAGGGAAGGTCTTGAACAGAAGGTTTCACTGAATTTACCAGCTATCCTCAAACCCCTTTGCCTTTCTTTCCGTGTGATAGTTTAATTTCTTTTAAATTGCCCCCCCCCCCAAAAAAAAAAAAAAAATTGAAGAAAAAAATAAGTGTAAGAAGTGCAATGGAGTTTTGAAAGAATCAGCAAAACAGCATCACCAAGACTTACCATGAAGTGTTTTCACCGCCACCAAAATATCTCCTTTCTGTTCTGGCAAAGTAAGAAATCCTCGTCGAACGCATCCAAAGTTGCCTGTAGTTTAATTATAATTAATACGAATGACAAACAATATGAACAAAAAAAGAATTTTAAGGAATCAGTTCAAGGTGGCCTCAACATTCATAAGACATTAAAATATTCTTCCACCATTTCCAAATCAAAATAAATGCCCTATGCTATTTCAAAATAAGATTTAGAAAAGTGTCTGCAAACTATCTGCTCACTCTATTCCTATCCCATTTTGTTTTTTATGAACATTGAAGAGAGTAGTTTTCATTTCCCTTCATCAAAAGTTGCATTCAAGCTTTATGTAGTTTATAAATCTGAAGTTTAAGTTGGTATGAAGGCTCAAATTAAAAAGAAAAAAAAAGAAATTTTATCTTATGTTTAAAAAACTTGACACCATCAAAGATAAAAATACTATTTTTGGTGGTAAAATTTCTTTCTTCGAGTACTTATCAGAGGACTCGACTATGTGGAAATCACCCACATTGTGATCTGGTACAGTACGAAGAAAAAATGCGTATTCACATACCTTTACCAATCTCCTCTCCCAAAGTCAAACAGTCATGGTCTATAAGTAGGCTTTCATTTTGAATCAATTTCAGCATGTCCTCATCAATATGGTGTAGAGGTGATGCTGCTGCTCCATGTATTTCAGTACGGTCAAAATAGTCTACAAGCAAACAAAACACTTGGTTACAACAAAAATTCTTATGAGGTCACTGGTCCACTGTGATTGTGAGAGCTTCACACATGCTAGAGAGCCATTCTTAAAGTAGTAATGCGCTTTGGCTCATAAGCATGATAGGGTTGTGATGTTTATAAAATCTGGTTCAGTGGAGCTTGTGTTGCTGGTCAAATATTGAAATATCTACAGCTGAAGCAATACTGAATATGTTACAAAATGGAGCACAGCAAAAACGTGTGATGTACTAATCCTGTGAATGCAATACTTGTTACTAAAAAACTGTTTCTTTACAGTACTTTCCAGCATATCTAGAAGAGACTATTATAGACATAAGGACTTGCTATGGTACTCAAGAAGATATTTTGCAAAAAATTCAACAAGGTTTTCAATGCTGAACACAGCAGGACAGAAAATGAGACCAGAACAACAGTGCATCCACCTGCAGGTTGCTGTTATTGTTTTCAAGTAGAGTTAAGAAACAACTGTTAACCTTGACAAAAAAACCAACAACCAAAAAACTTAAACTGCTAGAAATGATACTTGTATGTTATGTACAGAAGTTGGGAATACACGTACCTGGCATCAAGCAGAAATTCTTAAAGGTATACTGAAGGCTGTGATAAGGCTGCGTTGACGGTCAAAACGTTTAAAAATTATGTTTAGTTACGATTGCAGTGCACGAGAGCAATGCAGAAGAAATAAATGATTCGTTTCTCACTTTATTAGCACTATTTCGGTTACCGATCTTTATAAAAATAAAAAAATCCAGTGAAATCGACCGTTGTGTCCTTCCGCCGAGTAACTGCGATAGCTTCCCGAGATGGTCAAGCAGATGAACTTATGTGTGATGTAGGACCAAGACAGACAGCAATTGTCAGTGATCATTGCTAGGATTTGAACTTGTGATCGGTGGTGTCTTGTGAGTTAATGTATGTTTTAAAGTGAATTTTTCAAAACACAGTTTTAAAAATTATAGAAAACAGTCTATCTCACTTGGTAAGCAGTCTTGGTCATATGTCAAAAGATCACGTGACAGAGAACAAGACTTTGTCTACACAAACGAAAGAGTCCCGTGCATTTTGTCTAATTAAACACAACATGCTACACACCTTCAACTTTTTCCCCATGGACAGACACAAAATAGACGAGATTCAAATCGATAAGTGAATGGAATAGTTATAAAACAAATCTTGCATTAGTTTTGTAATATGATTAGACATTACATATGATCACGAATTTTGTCAATGGTCCATACCATTTTCTCTGGCCTCCAGTGTGTAGGTTCTTGTTCCATTAGCATCCAGATTATGCATTCCAACTTCATGGCCTGCAGTGTAAGCAATTGTGGTGGAAGACTTAGGCTTGAAAAACCCAACTCTCTTCTTTTTCATGATAACTACCAACACAATAACTCCTAGGATTATCAGGATTACCACCACAACTAGGGCAATTAGAGCTCCTGTAAGGCCTGCCTGTGCACTTTTCAAATAAATAATATACCCAATCTGTGAAGCACTGAAGTTGAGGTTACCCAGCTGCACCTGGCATAAGAACAAAATAATAAAATCAATTTATACCCTGAGAACATGATTTTGTTGTCATTGTCAAAGTTACTCTTCCTACCAGTATAAAACCAGGCACAAAGTCTTTTTAAATAAAATATCATTGATAAAAACAATAGAATTTACAGACAAAAGATTTTTTTGTCCATCAGCTAGATTTCAACCACTCATATTTTATTGAAAAACTTTACATATCAAAAGGTTACTTAAAAATATTGTGAACTGTAGATCAAACCCATCATAGCAAAACCTTACGCTGATTGCTCTTTCAAACATTATTGCTTCCCTTACTTAAAATGACAAGAAACCCAAACAAAATCAGGACCATTATAATTTACATGAATAGGTAGATGATTTTGGCTATCTATGTAGTCGTCTTTGACTTCAGGCTTGCAACGAAGGATGCTGTCAGATTTTTCAATGACAATGCAACGGTCTTGCCCAATAAATACACCAATGTCTTGTGCGCTGAAGCCAACATTAAGATTCTTGCCCTGAGAAACAAAATAGAGGAAAAACTCACAAATGTTGAAAAGTCTTGTATAGACAAAATCTTTAACCATTAAGTAGTATGGAAGCAGTTATGGGAGCTATATCTCAAGACTTATTTTGAAAGCACTGCTTGGGTCAGAATTTTGACCAGTTTTTAGCTGTTTCTGAACTAAATGGTAGTTCAAATGTCTTCTAAATCTGGTGTCTCAAAATTATTTACATATTAATAAGTATATACATTTAAATATCTACCAATGCTGCATGCTGATACCTCAACAAATAATTATACTTTTGCAATCATGAAAAGTGGAATTTGAAAAACTATGAGAACTATCACTACCTCCATCTCTCTTCTGTATACGTTTTCATGATGTGTGCTGTACACATTGATTTTTACACACACAGTTAAAGATCCTTCCCGTTTTATATTTATTTAAGATTACCACATTTATCACAGGTTTATGTGTGGGGTCCTTACACTAATCAGTCCACCTCTGCCAAGTCAGAAAATGTTTCTATAGATACTGTGCAGAACATTTGACTTTTTTCCAAGAATGCAAAGAAAGTAACATGAACTCTATTCATGGTTTTACAGGTGCCTGTAAAATAATATCAATTCCAGTGATGTGAAAAAAAAGTCAGTGTTAAGGATTTCAAAATTTCTGCCAAAAAATTATGAATGAAATGTAGCCTATGAGCTTTAATATTCAGAAGGAGTATTGCAAAAATCGGGTGTAGTGGCTGCTTGTCTGGTTTGGAGTTAGGGACAACAAAATGTAATTTATAGGAACATTTTCCTTCTTTTGGCTTGTAGTAAACATCACATTCAATGCATAAATACATTTATGTCATTATTTGATGACAGCATGAACTAAAAAAATGCAAACCAGGCTCTAGGCATCTGTTGTCCTTCCACTTCACATGACTATTATATCCTGGTCCCCTGATTTTATATCTTTTGTGTTCTCTTTTGTCAACTACACTGAGCTCACTGCTCAGTAGTGAAAAATCGAGCTCTATAATAAACACCAATGTATTCTGCCAGTCATGAATACAGCTACTACTATGAACAAACAGCATGCAATAACTGAGGTTGTCTGCATTCCGCAACTGCGTTCCCTACATTTTTGCTTTCGACAGTGGACATTTTCTGAGATTTATTTTTCAGATGCTTTTGCTCTGCTATGCCACAGCATAAAGTGCAAGCAACTGGTTCACATAAAGCTCACATCAAACTCTATACTTCAGGCAAAGTTACCTCTGAACAGAAGAGCCACTTGAAAGGCAGTTCTGGGTAAGCTGATAGATGTGAATTTTCTTTTTAAAAAAGTAAAAACAAAGCATGCTACTTCCTAAATGTAAATGAGTTAATACCTGCCAACTGTGATTATTAAGACTAATTGAAAATTGTATTTTTGTGACATATTTATTGTGACATTTTCTAATTTTTGTTTAATTTCTAAAAATATGGCAACTAATGTCTGATAGGGAGATGATCTTTTCTGCACAGGTAATAAACTTTTTCTATTCCATCCTCTTACCATCTTTTAATTTTCTACCTGTCCAGGTAAAGAAGTTTGCTCACCGACAGTTCCAAGAATTCTTCTGTGCTGACATCAAATTGTTTCAGCTTATTCTCCCCACTGAAAGGAAAGAAGACTGGATCTGGAAAATACTGAAATTCGTTGATATTCCTCAGGTTCCTCAAAAGTTCAACGCCGTCCATCACCACATACAGCCGTACAAGTTCCAGCTGGTGCTTTGTTGATCGAAACAGCTTCTCCACATTTAGTGCAGGACATGTCATTTGTTTTCCATCTGTGCTTGACTGACAAATCTAAATAAACAAAAGATGGTGTATCACAGCATACAACTTGCAGGGGCAAATATTCCAAGAAGGAAATTTTTGCAATCTTTCTCCTTAAGTCAGTATTCAAATGAATTATGCATATCCTTACAGCCAAAAAATGGGCATCAGACAGCTCTATGCTTTTAAAATAATTTAGTCACTTTAGAAGAAATGAAGAGGAAGCAGACTAGATGGAAGCACTTTTTTTCTAAACTCTGATTGAGCTAATAAAGGATAGAGGAACATTAGAATATGCCTGAAGGCATTTGATGTTAAATTTGTTTGTTCATACATTAATACTTCAGAATTATTTACTTGGATTTCTAGATTTCTTAAAAGGTGGTATTGCTTAGTTTAGCTCTCACAACATTTAAAATGCAGCCAGAAATACATAATAATCTTTGTTTTGTAAAACTATTCTCACCTCTGAGGATCCTATATCACTACCATTGTAAATGCCTCTTAGTAATGGCTGAGCAGCAGCATGAAGATTTTCACCTGTCATGGTGATTGTTATACCACCACTGAAAATGATATACACATAAAATGATGATTGGTAAGTTAGCAAAGGCAGCCATTCTTTTAAAGGTAACAGAGGAGCCTAGCTTTCACTTTATATAAACTGAAAAAAGGGTGATACATGTACCACTTCTCACAGAGCTTGAACATGCAAACAAACCATATACACTTTTTTACCTGAAAAAAGATCTGCGTGGGAACATTTCTAGAATGATTGGATCCCTTAAGAAATTGAAAGTCTGCGTCAGAATTATTTGCTCATCATCAATGGTGATAACAATACGTTTCTCCCCAACAGTCTGGCTGGGTGTTGTTGTACAGCTGATAGATGTAGAAGATTTACTGCAACAGAGTTAAAGAAAAAAGATTTTTCTTTTCCTTGTGCTTTACTGTTTTGTTTCTGTATTTTTCTTCAATTCTTGACTTAGGATTAAGCCAATGAATCCATCACATTACAACTGTCATGAAAAACATGATCATAAAGGGATCTGTAAAGAGTAAGTTATAACTGCAAGATCAGATGGTTTGTTGGGTCTGTAATGGGTCTGTAATGCTTATAAAATGCCTGGGTTCATCAGAATCATCCTGGCAATGTAAGGTTAAAGTTCTACCTTGTCATCTCCCATTCATCTTCACCATCTAATAAAATGGGACTCCATGAACCATGATTCTAAGCAGCACTGTGTTTTTAAACCACTCAGACTGTACCCATAGATAATGCAGCTTGATGGCTCAGAGTTGACAAATGCAACGCTCAGATTGGAACCTATGTCCAGATTTTCTCCGCTGAATGAGATATTGGTTCCTCCTGATTGTGGCCCTTTCTTTTACTGACAGATTTTACTTCAGGAATCTGCAAAAAAACAAAAAGTATGATATATTAGTATAGTATATCACAGCATTAGTTGTCTGAAGCAGTACTGATCATGCTGTTATGAATTTATTCTTTCTTTCATCATTTGAGTGATAGATTACAAAGAAAAAGTAGAACAGAGAAAAAGAGGGGAAGCCAGATCACCAAAGAATTATTTCCTACCAAGCAGAACAAAGAAAGAAAAGGTTTTCAGCAAATGATGATTTTCAAAGATGTATGAGGGAGAAGAAAACTGCAAAATAATAATATATGTGTCAGAGGTTTAAAAAGCAAATAAACATGTACAACTGAATGTAACAAAATAGTCTATTACAAGTTATTTGATAATTCAAAACAGAAACATCTATTTCATAATAGTTTAAGCCATACACTAATGCCATACACTTTAAAGTCCATTTTAACAGAGCTGTTTCAAAACTGGTGTTTTCCAAAACCCCTGTAAGCTCTACATAATCTGAAGGTTCTGAACATCTTTTTAATAATAATAAACCTTCATGATCTCCAGTGATTGTCAACTTATGAGTGATGTGTAAATATGGCATAACTCTGATCTGTCAGGTGACAGCAATAGTAAAATTTAAAAAAGAACTGAAAGTAAAGGGAAAAAAGAGAAGCACTGCAATATTGCCCCAGAGCAAACAACAGAAACAACCATCATAATCTTTCAAATACCAGCTATCCAGGAAAAAATATTTGGAACAGATCACAGCATCATACATAGATTTTATGAAAATGACTAAAATTCCTAAGAGGGTCTGTGAAGAATTATTTTAAAACAGTTTGACTTTGGCTAGCCGCTTTTTACAGCTGTTGAAAAAAGATAAATCTTAAACACTTTTTCATAATGAGTATAAATGGCCGACACGTGTACAAAGTGCTGATGAGTGCTGACTATATGAAAATACACTCGCTTAAAAAAAAAAAAAAAAAAAAAAAAACATAACAAAAGAATTACCTTGTAGGAAAATGTTTCATCCGATGTAACTATCCCTTCTAAATAGTAAGGGCGATCATCAGTGTGAATATTTTCCATAACTTCTAATGTCACCACGTCCTCAGTTTCCGAAGCCACTGGAGATGTTTTACAAATTATCCTGTAAAAAGTACTTTCGTTATTAAGACAACTATTGCATACCTTCCCTTAAAAAGGGTTCAGTACATTTATTAAATGTGTTTAAATACAGGAAATACTTCTCAAGATATTAAGGCAACATTGTTCCTTTAGGCTAAAGGTTGATGTTCAGCAGCACAAAGGCATTTAATGCACCAAATCCTCTGAAAGACAAATCATTTATAAGGTTGACACTTAATTTCATCAACTTTCTAGCAAACGTGAATAAAGAACAATAACTTATAATATACAATGAATTCACAGTCTAGTCTATTGTGCTTTCCACTTTTATACTGTTAAGTGTTCATTAAAGAAAAAATAATATTTTAATGATATTAAAAAACTCAAAACAGAACAACAGCTGAAAAATCCTACACAGAATCATTATTTTCTTATCTAATAAGAAGTGCATTTTAGGGTAATAAACAGTGTCCTCTTTAATCAGAATGCAACACAAAGAACATACAGCTGTATATGTATGCAATCTCACACAAGCATAAATACATCCTATTTGAGCATTTTGCATACACATTACGTGATGTATATTTACAGCATCTAGGAGACAAACTGATAAAGAAATATAATCACATAAAATGATATTAAGTACCTATCAGGGGAAATAGCTTCAATTTTGCAATCAGTTCCAGCCACTTTAGCTACGTATATAGAATGAGTACCATTTGTCCCCAGGTCTTTTCCAGTCAAAGTCAGTTTGGTACCCCCCTTCAGGGGCCTGATACTGGGTTGATCTAAACAAATTAAACAAAAATTTGTAAAATCAAAATCATCAAGAAAGAAAATATGTAGTCTCATGCATATGATTGCTTAGAAGTATATGCAATGGCATATATTATAGTCTTCTACTCTCTGTTGTGTGTAGTTGTCAGAAATTTTTGAATTTCTTTCCCTATATGCTGCCAGTAATCTAGTTCAAGTTGACCTTAATCATTAATATGAATCATGTCTCAGTTATATTAGGATCAAGTAAGTCTACCCAACTCTTCACAGGTGCCATTTCAACCATCCTAAGAAGCCAAGTAAATGGCTTTCTACAGCTCTGAATTAATAAATTCATCAAGGAAAATTCCTTTGCTGTCAATTATTGCAACTCGTGTAATGAAGCTGCTTAATAATAATAATAAGCACATGATTTAAATAGTGCATACTCATGCTCATAAGGAGTGTGCTCTTAGTGCTTGAGAAGAGGACGAGACATGGACAACATACTAAGGATGGAAGGATAAACAGTCCTCATGACTAATAAAAGACAAATACTGACAAAATGAAATTAGGTAACAAGAAATGATGGTATACAATACAAAAATACAAAACATCTTCTTAGGAAATTGTCTGCCAATGTTACTATTACATAATACATCAGACATTACATGATACCTGAAGCACAGCATTAAATATAAGCATACATTAAAAAAAAAGAAAGACCCGGCCCTCTTTGAATAGGAGCCAGCAGCACGAAAACCTCCACTCAAAGATGTATCCTATCCATGATTTGGTTGTATATGTGTATTACTACAGGAATAAAAGAATGCAGATAGAATTCAGTTCTGGCTCATGGAACTCTAAACCTACTTCTGTCTGTTGTCATATTCCTCTTTGAGTGCATGAGTCATCAGCTAAAATTGTAGCCAGTTGGCTGTTGGCTTGTGATATAGTGTTTCTATCCTGTTTTGCTATGCTCCACCCCAGCACACTAGGCCATTAGGGTATTGTGATTCTGCAGAGGAAGACAAGTAGGGAAGTAGCCAAAAGATAAAAAAAAAAGGGGGACGGTTGAAGATGGATTAACATTGTATAGACTGCTGCTAGGAATAATGGTCAAGGAAGATGTATGTGTGTTACTGCACATTTAAAGTATTCAATGGTGGGTAGGTGGCAGATAAGGGGAGAGAGTTTCACTATTATGCTACACAGCAACTAAAACTCCTGTGGCCATTTGTTGTTGTTCTGGTGACAAGAATAGTTAGGATACGGTCATCAGAAGAAGAGGGCAGTTGTCTGGCTGGGATGCTTTTAGCTGCTTTAAGTTTTAAATGTCTATAGGGTGCAATATTTTTCCTAATGACTGGGGAAACCTTAGTACAAGATACTAGTTCAAGATTGGGAAGACTGGTCAATAAAAACAAAATCCTTGACAAATGGTAATGGCTTCATAACCCTTATTTTAACAAGCTAGTTCACGTATAATTATAATGAAATACTGCACTTACAGAGTACAGAATAGGTGGACAGCTTGGAGTAACATCTGAAAATGGATCAGTCCATATCTTATTCGTAGGACACTCAATTTTTGTTGTACAAGAGTCCACACACCATCCACAGCCCAAAGGGTCCTTGCTTTTCAAACAGTCCCCACAATCTTTGTGCACAGAACAGGAATGAATTGGAAATTTGTACACCTGTAAAGAAGAAGAATTTTCTTTGTGTGGTCCAGTCAAATGATCTCATCGCATATATCAATATCATATGATATGCATATCACAAATCACATATATACATCAGTTATAAACCTTTGGGAGCTGTGCTTAGATGGTAGTACACACTGAACTGTGGAGCTGGTAGTTGCTAGGCAATCATTCAGGAAGAGACAAACAGGGGTAAATGGAAATGCTTTCTACATGACATCGCGAATTCACTCCCAAGTTGCAAAATGGCGATTAGACTTTTACCTTACAGGAGATATTCAGAAATGCTTTCAGAAGGAAAAAAAGCAATAATGATACAACCATTATCTCACAACTTTGTCGCTAAAAGCAAGACAATGAAAAATTTGATAGATCAAACTTTTTTAACTGCAGAGGCTAAAACATATAAAAGCCTATTCTCTAAATTCTTTAACATTATACATATTTTTTTTTTACAAATTACAAAAGACAGACAGTTGTCATAGTCTGGTCAGACAGTAGTTCATGCTGACATCCTTCTCGGAAAGAAATCCAAACTGAAATACTTTAATTAACTTTTTAAATGTCATGCTCATTTCTTGAAGATATTACAAATTTTGTGCAATAACCTTGTTTCTTATGTATGCTATGACTAGAATATCTATATGAACTCTCTTACACACATAATTTTACCTGCCTGCTCCTTGGATGAATATAACTTTCTTACAAAAACTCTGATGACATACTGACATTTTCTGTGAAATTATAACTCATATGACCTAATAAAACACATAATTAAATCACTGACAACTTCACTGGTATTGTCCTCATCATCACATTGATAAAGAAATTACACTTTCAGAACACAAATGATTAAGGGTTAAAAAATAGTTTTTGCCAACAAAGTGAGTGCAGTGCAACAGAAATGTCAAGAAATGTCAGCATGTAATTAGAATATGCATCTCAAACCGAATGCTGCCTGTAAATAATAGACCTGTTAAAAAGGTCACACTTTAGTATAATGTTCACAATGTTGTGTCAGTGAAAGTGGTTTTTGTAAACTATCCTCAGGCTCATGAAGTAGCCATACAGCTTTGCTCATTGTGTAGGTCTGTGGTTAAAAGATATTTTAAAATTAAACAGTTTTTGTTTTTAGAAGTGCATGTGGATTGACCTAAACTGGACTACCAACACACTAAAGGGTGCAACCAGCGTGAAAACTTTGAGGATGCCCAACTATTGTGATGCCATGAGATGTTAGGGCATGACTTTTTTCCAAAGACTGGGTGAGATGGCTGGTTAGCTGTTTTACACTATGCCAGCAACTAAGGCTACATCACGGTGAAACCTGGGTAAAGACCTTAATGTTCACAGAATAAACCTCTGTAAACAGAACAGTTTTTGTTTGAATTTTGATTATTAATATCTCAATGTACATTACGTCAACTCTTTCTGAAAAGAGTTTTTGGAATCAGATTAGCCTCTATCTAGCCACTCAGAAAACCTATAAAGAATAACATATTACATTACCTTGTTGTCTGAAAGAACATACAAGCTTTTCCCTTCTTTATCAAAGGCTGTATCTTTCTGAATTGGTTGATCACTCAGTGGGTACTCCATATATCGGGAAGAGGTAAATTTGCCTCCATCATAAGTCACTGCCATCTAAATTCAAAAGTTAAACAAAATTTAACTCCGTAAAAATGTTAACACTATTGCTTCAATGTTTATGTTGATGACAATTTGTGCTATTATCACACATAAACCCTGAAAAAAAAATGTGATTGCAAGATTATATACTAAGGATAAACAACTACAGCAGGCATGTAAACAGTCTCTACCAATTATTTGTTATTTTTAATGATGACACATAAATTATTTAAAAAAGTAATACAACATAACAGAATATCTTTAAGCCTGATCTTTAAAATAATGCCAGCCCACACCTTTATAAATCTGCCTGTATTAGTCCCCAGTATGAGGACTGTTTTGCTACCATGAGTGGTGGCAGACAGAGATGTTACCAGCTCTGATGGAAATTCATAAAACACATGTATTTTATCTGAGATGGTGTTATCAAGGGTAGACTGTGATTGGATGATCCTGTTGTTACTATCTCCACAGAAATCTGACACCTGATGAGAGAAGAAAAAGCAATTAGCCTCCTTATTCAGCTCCTCTTTTCTGTCTTCATCTCATACATGCATGCTCTCTCTCTCTCACGCATCCACAAAGCTGTTGATGAGATTATTTCCTTTCAGAAGTGATAGCTACAGTCTAAAGGTTTATACAAGGCTGACAACAATGAACTATTATAGAAATGGCTAAAATTCTAATATAAATTCAATACAACATTCAGAATAGCTAGAAATATAGCTATGCACAGTTACATTCATCTAAAAGCCCCCAGTATCTTGATAGAGATTAAGTCTGTTAAAATGTCCTTCACTGCGACATTGTAAGATTATAAACATTTGCTACAAGTTAATTCATAATCTGTTTTTCATCAGCAACACAGTTTCAATGTAATGCAACAAGTGAAATTTCACTATATGTAGTTACCTGATTTGGACTACATTGCTCCTCTCTGCCATAAAACCAGGAAGAACGTTGCACACCAACTCCGCTTCCATAGCAGTTTGTATTTACAGTAAAATAAAAATTCTTTATGTCACTTTTGCGAATACCACACACAACTGAACCCGTGCAGTTTCAGCCTCAAAAGGCTGTTCGTCTGAAGCGCGGCCCGCAGTAAAAAAAAGCATTTCATCATGCTGAACTGCTGTAAGAATCATTGGGTACTGTTCGCCAGCAAATTTACAAAGCAAACCAATCTCAACATAGGAGTAAAAAGCAACATCATTATTACATATGCGAGAAAGTCTTGGATAAGGTTTACCAGGTGAGGATAAAGATTTCTGTTGCACAGTCAAAAAATAGATAAACTCATCATCATGGAAAATGTTCACAAACTCCATGTGATATGTTGACTTTTGTGAACTTGGTATATCCAGCGCAGATATTGTTGAAGCAGCTTCATCATAATGAAAAAAATTAATGGAGTTCTTGCCAGCAGGGCTTTCAATTTTTCTGACTGAGAAAACATTAGGTGAAAAGTTTGCGTTGCGTCCATCATACTCCTGGCCAACTATAAGGCAGCCCAACTGGTTTGAAAAATTACTTATATGCACAACAACAGATTTCCGACTGCCAAGGAAGTTTGAAACAGATGTGTTAGTAATATCTTGAAAATTTGAGATATTGGCAAGTGAATGCAAACTACAGTTACCTTGGTGAACAGTCCCACAAACAAGAAGCTTCTGCTTTAGTAGGTGAACTTCTAAAACTTTCACATAATTTTCTGTGAGAGCTCCATTGACACATCCCAGTGAAGGATCACAGTCTAGACTGTCAACTTTTGGGCCTAAAGTTAATGATTCAATAAGTTGCAAATTTTCTGTCATCTGCAACAGAACATTCTGTCCACCTAAGAAGACTGTGCCTGATACAGGATCTACAGCTACCTGTAGAAGCCTATTTTCTGCATGATAGGAGTCAACACTAAAGCAGGCATATTGTTGGATTCTGACAGATAATGCTGCCATAAAAATAAGCACTTTATTCAAGCTATGCATTTTTTTTTACCTGGAATTTACAAAATGTCAACAGACCACAAAGTTAACAGAAGGAAAAAGCATACTGCTTCTGAGTTTAGAGGTTAAGCAGACCCTAATAAATATCTCCAGAACTACATTGTCACCAGTTTGCTCTTTTCACAAGAGACATGGTTAACTTTGGACTGATTTATAATGTGACTATAGATGTTTTGTTCTGATGAAAGTCTTCTAAAAGTAAGCTTTTAGAATTTGACATAATGTTGTGTAGCGACACACAGGTGGTGTTCTCACAGTAGTGTTCTCCAGCTCATGACAAGTGATTTATGACTCCACTTTTTCACTCAGAATCCAAGATCTGTCTCTCCATGAATGCACTGCAGATATAAAAAAAATGTTATTTTAATAAAAGGAAAATATAAAACACTCAGTTTGTATGACATCTTTTTCTGATATTTATGTTCCTACAATTATAGGAACTGATTTTTTTTTTTCTTCAGAAATTTCTTCGGCTTTGAAAAATCTATCATTGGACACCACAAAGATAGTTACCACTGTGAAAACAGCTACGTTCAGAAAAATTAAAAATGTGTAATCATGATATCTCTGAAAAAATACCATTTACTACAAATGCTTTGTGCAACGAAAACTAGTTTCTAAGCACTTACACCACAAACGGCAAATAAAATAAGCTACTTATAGTAATAAAGCCTGCCCTTCATCAGACGTAAATGGCAATTATTTATAAGAAACTTAGGAAGGTATCTTTATATTTTAAAAAAAAACGGAAAAAGTACATCCTTTCTTCCTACCCATGTCTCTCTCACAAAGTATCATACGAGCAATAATACAAAACTGCAGCATTTGACTGAAACTACCACACTTTTTATAATGAAAACAAACCTCCTTTTAACATTACAGCCATAATAAAATCGAGTTTTCCAGTCTAAAAATCTAGGGGATGAGTAATTTGTTTTTACCACAAGCACTGCTCACTACCTGAATATGCTGTAATAGACACTATACTTACTAATCTTCATTAGTTGATTGTATAATATAAGTTTGACAGCTAACTTACTACACTAGCACTTAAAGCTACAAGTTTGTAATTCTGAACAAAACCAACAACAGCAAAGTTAAACAACAACAGATACAGATTAAAACAACACATTCAGGCACAGACCTACTATCATTCCACAGGTAGGTTCATGTATTTATGTAAACTTCTTGTGCAAATACTAAAAGTTAGAAGTGACTTGCATACATATTTCTTTTACATGGCATTAGTTCGGGCATATCGCTGGGGAAGTAAAAGACCTCATGTTAGTTTTTAAACTTCCCATGCTGACGGTAATTATAAGTGTCACCGTTGTGCAGCAGCAATGAAGTGGCAGGAAATGATCATCGAGCAATATCCGTATCCGAACAGAAAACTACTGTGGACTTACCATTTCTGTGCATTAAAAAAAGTTATCTGAAAATCGACCGAATTCTACAGCAGTCACTAATCACACAGTCACAGTGACAATACTTCATCGCAGCATAGACAATCCATGGTAGCCTTAATAAAATCCAGGACTTCCGTGACCTTCGACCTCCATCGGTCGTGTCAAGCACGCTACGAAGCCATCGACAAACTCGCGCGACGGAAACTTCCGGTTTCCTGTTGGCTTTGTCATAGCCTGTCTCTGCGGTATACACATGACGACGCCTTTGAGTGCTGTTTAGATTTTCATATTGTTTGAGAGGTAGAACTAGATGAGGGGGTAATATTTTACAATACGCAAGTACGACATTAATTTAGCAAAGCTCGAGGGGTCAGGGGTCACTGTCACCGAATTTTATGAACGAGGGATTCTGAAGCTCGTTTGCATTGAGATTGCACAATAATCACTCTTCGCTTGGATTGTCAGAATAGACAACACACTCCCTGTCCAAATGTCTTCTTGAAACACGAACAGTCTCTGATGTTTTCAGCCTTAACATTTATGAGAACGCGGGATAGTGGAATATGCCCAGTGGCACAGTCCACCCACTCCATCGCCGTGACATGTTGAAAACCATGATAAATATATATAATTCAGATCTTCACAATATATAAATGTTCTCGACTATGTTTCTCTTACCATACGAATATTATCATGCGCATGCAATTGTTCACATTCCTCACAGCTTCAAAAAGCGGCCCGGATTTCGAGGGGGAAAAAAAATCATTTGTGAGAACTGCAGGATGGATGGCGTAATGTAGATAATGGCAGACTTAATTGTTCAGTCGCGAGTAGAGAAATAATTAAGGTGCAGTCTAGCTACGAGGTGCGACTAAATAATGAAATCCGTGGTTATAGTGCCATGATAAGCGAGGATTGGTCTAGTTATAAAAAAAAATAAGCATTCACAGATGTAACTGTTGCTCTTACAGTTGTAAATAGTCGAGTAAATGGATCAGCCATTCATGCAGTTTATTAGCATTTTCAAAATATTTATAGCTAATAATAGACCCTATAAGGTCTGGAGGGCGGAGTGCAGTAAATATAAGATAGTATATAATGACGGTCGTAGCGTAAGCTCGCAAGCGTTAATTAGCATGGAGGGTGGGGTCCTCACTGCAGCGAAACGATCCTGGGTTCAGACCTCGTCTCGGGTCTTAATAGAACTCTGTGTTGTATACTTTTTATAGCCTTTCATGTTACCGCCAGACCCGCCGAGAGCCAGCACGTGCCCCCGGGACAGACGACCTTTCCGGCCTTGTAATTGTAATCGTAAATTAGTTTTCAAAAAATGTAATAATATGATTACAATTCAATTGTCAATATCTACATTTCATTCAGTAACGCGCAAGAGAGAAGTAACATTAGGAATGTGAAGTAGGATATACATCACTACTTGAATATAGAGTTGTTTGCACGTGAGTGGTTAGTAAATGAGGAAAACTGACATCAATTAAGGACTAATTAACTTGTATAGTACTCGTTCCTTAGAAAAAAACTCTCCCGGGTACAATTTAACATCCCCTCTCGTCAGGCCTGGCGACTTCGTGCTCTATTATAATCGTTTTCCGCGATATTCTATTACAGTTATGTTCATTTAGCCCCGCGTGATGTCCGGCTCTGCATGTCCGCCGTGACTGGAACAATGAAATAACTCCTGACAATTAGGTAAAAGGTAAAGGTTGTCCCCTGACCTTTTCATTACGATCGAGTGAGGTGTTCCGATCGGAACCTCATTTTCTTCGGGGCCAGCTTTAGGTCATCTCCTCTCCCTCGCTGACTTCTCCAACCCTGTAAGTAATCAGGTACCCATCCCCGCCAACTGGGTCGACTGGCAACGAAAATACGTTGTTTTTTGTTGTTTTTTTAAAAAATGAGTTCAGAAGGCATTTCCGACTTCTGAAAATTCGTTTTCTTCCACTTGTCTGATTTTTTTTTAACGATGTTGTTTTCACTGCTAACACTCCAAATATCCAATTGGTGACTCATATCACGATTTAAAAAAACCTTTCGTATTACTTATTAATGCATTGATCATGAAATCACAAGAAAAAAAAAACAAAACTTCGATGAATTAAATAAAAACGATTTCCTCGCCTGCTTAAATCTCCATTTGGGCCCTGAAGCCGTGTGTGACATCAGAACTGGTGGTATCATGGCTGACCACAGGATGGCTAATACAAGTTTCCCAGAAAATACCACATCTCTAAAGCCCAAGCGGAAATATTTAAACTATTATGTTGTTGACGAAATAACAGGAAAACCTAGTGGTACTGTGGCTGACCACAGGATGACTAATACAAGTTGCCCAGAAAATACCACATCTCTAAAGCCCAAAAGGAAATATTAAAACTTTTATGTTGTTGTTGAAATAACAGGAAAACCTAATGATGGAGTAAGTGTTCATACGTTTCTAAAGGATTTCAACTTCATTCGTCTACTCAGTACTCTATGGTATGCGAATGCCACTTTTCTCCTGAATGGTTCTCAGATACTGTAAAAGCGCCTTCTTTCAGAGCAAGAAGCGTGTTTTCCCTCGTTCAACAACACGGAGTAGCTGCAGGAACACATGAAGTTATCTCGATAAATGTACTTCACATTCAACATGTCAAGCCACAGTATCATAGCTGTGACAGGCGACACATTATGTGCACACAGTGAATAATAAAGATCATCTGTAACAGCGTTCCCAAAAAGATACCTCTGCTTTTCTTCTAATTTGTGCGGGCGAAAATCTATCTTTTTCTTACTATTATTTACGCCAACAACCATATGAGCAACTATGCCCATATAAAAGTACAAATGTGGTAAATTTTCACATTTTTGACTTTTGTGATAGTAGGTTAGTAAAAGGACAAACATAAATTGCAATGGTCCTATGCAGATTGTAAAATTTGATGACCATCATCGATGCTTACCATGTGGTATTGTGAAATCGTTCTTAGTCGTCTATTTCCTAAGCATATTGTGTTTGGAGTTTTGAAGCTTCACAATCCTCAGGTTCGAACATGTAAGGTTTCATATTTTCATGGGTAGAGAACATCATTTCACATTGTCTTCTCTACTAGTGCAAATCGCTATCTTTGAAACTGGACAATAAATAAACGATGTTTTTTAGACACTGAAATTTATAGAGTATATTTCTATTATCTCCTACCAGAATATAACTCTGACCAATTGGGTAAAAGCGTGCAGGCGATGGCAGCTAACAGGCAAAAAGATGGAGGCGAGCTTTCTTTTGCTGGAGGTCAATTTTGAACTGAGTTAATAGACAATTGCGCTTCCAAAGTGTGCACACAAGAGAAAACTGCTTTATTAGCAGCGCCGTACTTACCGATGAAAAGACTTGCAGCGATCTTTTGTCTGACGATTAGATTGAGCATCAAGAGCTCACAATATTTACAAATAATGATAAATTTCCTCGTAACAGTGGGCGAGTTACTCACGCGGAAGTTCTACAGCTTTACTTAAGCAGATGTCTGAGTTCGTGATCTTTAAGTTGCATCAGAGGAATTAACGGGTTTTTTCTGAGAATTAGGGATGAGTGTGACCAATTGTCAGTTTGACATTTTACAGTTACTTATAAATGACCAGTTATGTTTCTGGTGAACTTTCTCTAAATCGAGCAAATGAAAATGTTTTTATTAATGAGAAAGTAAAAAGTCGCACAAATGATGGGCGTCTTACAGTTTTAGCAGGGCATTATGCTTGGTCAACTTTTCACTTTCAGAGATCTTTATTCTACAAAATGTTAGTGTGCAGAATACTAAATATTAAGGTGACTTATAGTAGTTGAATTCGCATTCCTAAAATTCAGTGCATGGGAACCTTCAAAGTTTTGATGAGAATGAAAATCGTGCGACTTGGGTATGATTGTGTTGTGACAATTGCCGAGAGCTGTTTCACAGAAAGATAAATTACTGTCAAGCTTAATTTAAGCAAAATGTGTCGATTTTTGTGTAGTGGGAATTGCATAAAATGTCATTTTTCTTGCCAATAAGAAGAAAAGAGCTTGACGCAAATTTATTAAACTAAAAAAAAAAAAAAAAAAAAAAAAAAAAATAGAATCCTCATTCCACATTAAGTTCCATGCTTTATTAACCAATCCGACGAAGAGGAGATGTTAAAGAGGTAAGTAAAATATGTTTAAAATCGAGCCCCTAAAAATATTTGAAGTCAATTTTGGAATAAAATACAGTTTTATCAATTGTAAAACTAATGAAATGACCAACGTATTTCTGGAAAACTAATGCTACAACCACACAGAAAAAGTCTCATACCTGTACATTTATAATGAGCAAAACTTCAACAAGGAAGAATTAAAGACAGGGTGTGAAAGTGACTATAACCTGTAGAGGAAATGCATGCTCTGGTGTTGACAGCAGAGACGCCCATCAGCCGGAAGATCTTTAATTTCACATCCTTTGCGCATTTCCTTGTTAAAGGGCAGCATCTATCCAACGTTTACATGTTTAAAAGATTTTAACAGGCTTATATAATCATTTAGTATTTTGTTTTAATAGCCTTTTGTATAAACAATTTATTGTGTTTAAATAAATAAAAAGTTTGCTTATTTCTACAATGCCTTTTCCTCTACCTAAGGCACTTTACATCACACACACAAGGCGGAGAAAACAAACCACCGATAGTTAATCCGATAAACAGGTGTCACAACCAAAGAGAAAGAAAGGTGGGTATGAAAGGTGAAGTAATCATTCTTAATTCAAATGTATTGACGACAGGAGCTACCCCATGATGAGAACAACAATGGCAGCGGCATATGGTAGCAGAGAAGGCATCCATATTAACCAAGCGCTGCTTGTCGGGGTTACATTTCTTTCGTCGATGGCCTCCACTGTTACGTTGATGCCGTCCTCGCGGTCCTCGGAGTTGCCTATTGTCCTCTTGAATACAAAGAGGACGGGACTGCCATCACTCCTGTATTCTATTGAATCGGTTTGGTTTGCTGAAGGATGTGAGGCGATAGACGTTTCCAAGGAGACGGAGTAACCTCTGAACGCCTTGCATTGAAAAAGACATATGTCCTTATCGCTGCTGTTCGAGGGGCGACGGAGTGATGTCACAGTGATGCGGAATCCCTCACCTGCATTTTAAAAAAAGGTGTTGTAATTTACAAAAATCGAAAGAAATGTGTAATTTTTTTAAAAAGATATAGCAAAGATGTCACAATTCACCAAAATATTCTCAGAGGATCTGGCCACTTTTCAAGCATGATAGCAATCCTCAAACCCTAGGTCTGAAGAAAAGCTGAAAATCAGCACACACTGCTACGTTCAAGCAAATGCTCAAACAAATATTTCTGAATATATATGTGGATATTCTTTTGTAAGAAAATATTTCAGCAGAGAAAGCAAAGGAGTTAAAAGCTGTCTCGAAATGTTTTGGTTGTCGAGCTGTTCAGACGTCGCATTTATCTCAGGGGAAGCAGATAACAGTGCCTATATACTCGCGTGCTTACTTAATCTTACACTTGACTGTTGAATTGGTATCTAACTTTTTTGAGGTTAAGTGAGGAAAGGCAATGATTGTTAGTGGACGGGCACCACCGGCCAGCACGCACACACAAGCACACGAACACAAAAACAAGCCGACCCTAACATAAGAACTTAAGACAGAAAATCTCTCCCTGCCGACGACCTAATGGTTAAGGGGCTACCTTATTCGTCCCCTATTTTATATTGAGACATTAAAAACTTATAAAAATAATACGAACACAGCCTACTGTAAGAAAAAATGTCAATATAGCGCAGAATCCATGAATGTGGCCAGGCTCTCCGCGCTTCACATTACTAGGCCAAAGCCAAACATAATAGACAAAGATTTATAAGGAAAGGGTTTTGTAGTTTAATACTCTTTTACAATATAAAACACATATTAGCCATGGACATCTAAGAGTTAAAGTGAAAATGTAGTTATTTCAAGAGGTATTTCCCAAACATGCCCTTTTGAGGCATGAAACATTGAATTGGTTGAATAGTTGAAGATGAGAAAAGCATTGGTCGCTCACCTGTGTGCATGGGAAGCACTTGCATGCGACAATCCCAACTGCCAGAAGTGTCGTTGGTTGGCAGGACAGGGAGAGGTATGGTCAGCGCACGTGTGTCAGCTACTACCACGACGGGCCGAGCCTGACACACTGCCCAAGGCAAGGCAATGTAGGCCATGATGAACTCGAGTCTGTCGCTGCCGGCTGGTGTGTGGAAGTCGATGACGAGGTTGTTGCTGTTGCTCCAGTAAGGAAAGCTATAGCTGTCGCTCAGTGCTATTGGACTCCCCCCATTAAGAGTGAGATAATCATCATTGTCAACTTGTTCGAGGTAGTCCATGTTCCGGATTAAAGTGAGTCTGACCACCATTCCTTCAGGGGCTGTAATATTCCACGTGCAGTTTCGGGCGTCGGTGGTTCCCACGTCTCGGTTGATTCCTTTGAAAGCTTTCTGGTAGCCAGGCATAGCTTGCAGCTAATGAGGTGACACATTGCATTTTAATAAAGAGTACATTGTATGAAGTATATTGATTTACAATCACAAGTACGCGAATATTCTATAAGGAGAAAATTATTGCTTCTGCTTGAGCGAAATATTCACTTTCGGTGTCTGGTTTGAAGAGTGTGATAGAGGAGTAAATTCACAGAGAATATATATAGCAATTTGAATATGGAGTAATACATTTGTCAGAAAAAACTACTAGTGTGGATGATGGTGATAATTTTGAAGTAATTTTAACAATTTAAAGTTTAAAAAAAACTGAAAGCGTGCGCGTTGTTACTTAAAATTACCTACTCTAGGTTAACAATTCCTAAACCAGGTGTAGCGACAAAGACACAACAAAGTTATGTAACTGTCACCACACTGGATAACCTTATAGTGTCTTTAATGTACGCTAAATAATGGTAACATGTGTGGAAGACACACATAGAAAAAGCTCAGCGATTGGTGGCAGTTGGGGAGGAGAGAACTTACCTCTGTCGTTGTTGGACACGCGGTTTCAATCCAGTACGTGAAGGTAACGGGGCTGGCTCCACCGTAGTCACCCGACACGTAGTTTATGAAAAAATCCAACATAAGGCTTGTCTCGACAATGTCGATCTCATCGTCACAGACAGCGATCGTTTGATTCACGAATTCCATAAATTTGCTATACTGTGAAATTCTCTGTTTCGCGACTACTAGTGAATCTTGACTGTCGCTACAGTTGCGGCTGTTTCCAGATGGGGTTCCGGGTTTGCTGATAAGAACTTTGAGCACACTTTTCTGGGGAACCGGGATCTCCCACCAACATTCGATGTTGTTTGGACCCCGAATGGAATCGAAGCTAGAAATCGTTTGGCGAGATGTCGTTGGATTCAGGATCAAAAAGCCATTTTGAGAGCACACCGATTGTGTGAAATGATGCGAAAAATAACAAAACGTAAGATTATTGTCTTCATCTTCACTAGAAGGAGGTGTATAGAAAACAAGAGTAGGCCGACCAGCCATCCCTGCAAACGATTCTTCAGAAACTGAGCATGCGTCGGCGATAAAACTTCTATTTCCGCTATTTTCGTCCAAATCGTAGAATACAAGCTCATTTCTCTTACAAGAAGGTAATTGTTTGTGAACAGTGAAAATGTTACTTTCATTGCCGTTGGCAGGATAAATAATCCAAGCGAGGTTGGCTTGTGTCACCAGTTTGGTCAACGACACGTTGATGCATTTAGAGTTTTCTGTAGCATCCTCTCGAGTGAAGTTAGTTAGTGGAGAAGTAATTTCATTCTCAGTACTACTCTTATCAGCTAGTCCCCGTGAGAAGCAGGGAAAGACAACTATGCAGAGTATGCCAAGCAGAACCATCTTTTGGTTCGCAAGATGCATTGATTATGTCCGGTATGAAGTTAAATATAATTATAGACTTCTTCTCTTTTTTTTTCTCGTTTGGTTCGGATGCACTTATTCGATAACCTGATCAGTACACGCGTCCTAGGAGGTGATAACGAATGTACTTATCGCTCAGTTCTCCTGTTGTCACACGAGCTCTGACCGGCCGATCGTATTTTGTTCAGTTATTAAAACACACACGTTTTGAAAAAAATTGAATAAACATTTCTGATAAGCGAGACAATAAATTTTGTTTGCAGCAGTTAGACAGTTAGTATTTACCTGGGGCAGTACGGACGCGAATGACGAATGGCACGACACTGAGCGGCCATATCATCTGGAAGGGAAGTAACTCTTGTGGCAACCAAGGCACGTGACTCACGCGTTGCCATCAACTGCACTTCGCGGAGTTTGCGAAACTTGCGCAATGGGCCTTCAAGGAATGGGAAGGGACGCAGCTATTTCGCAAGGGTTTGCCGGGTATGATTTAGAAACCACGGGGTGTGGTCAATCAAAATACTGGATACCTATAGCGCTCCTGAGCTACATAACTTAACTGTATACATCACTTCTCAGCGTAAGATAAATGAAATCGGCATAACTGAATTCTTCCCTCTCTAGTTCTAAATAATTTAATAATTTCTACTATTAGAAAATAATGATATAACTAAAGAGAGAGAATTATGAAAATTCCTCCCCTGGCGCCCCATAATCTACCGTCCCATCAATATTTTATTTTCTTTTTCTGCTTCTCTGGTTTTCATTCTGATATTTCTCACTTAATTCCTGGTGTGTTGGTGGCCTTTTTGGGCTTCACCACCCTTCTTACACTTCATTTTTCTTTGCAACCTTGTTCACTCACTATGTTGCTTTGTTTTTAAAGATAAAGGACTTGAGACGATTTACCCCAAAACATTTAAACTTAAAAATATTTTTATTGCCGTGATATAGCCCTAGTTGCTGGCACGGCATTAAACACCAACCAACAACAAGAAAGCTTCTCTGGGTAAAATGACTGCGGTAGCACACGTATCGTTTCGTGAAGGTTGTCTGCCATGCTGCTGTAAACCCTAATCCTGGGATGTTGTTATGTCTTCCGTTGCTGGCAGGTCAATTCTACCCCAAATCATATCACCCCAGTCCTTTCGACCTCCGCTTGAGTTGAATCGACATAAGCGCAAAAGTCGAATTAAGTCCACCTTATCAGTAGTCATTTATCTTTTGAATGAAAACTTCACATGTTGCAACCTTCTTTGCACTTTCAGCCCAGGCATGTTATTTGTTTTGTTTTTGGTTGTTTTTTGACAAACTAGATTAAAGTAGCTTCTCTTTTTCTTCTACTAAACTTATTACTTCCTAATTGGAAAAGTTTGCTTTTCTATCATGTTTCGTTGCCATCTTCAGAGGTAGAAAGAAGCAGAAAATGCTATATAAACCTATACCCAGTAAGGCAGAAAAAAAATTGGAGCTGCGCTGGAAAATATTGGTACATCTGCCTTCCAAGAGGACATCTGTTGGAGTGTCCCTTCATACCACCGTAGTGGGAAGACTATCGCCGGGGTAGCAATTGAGAGGAAAACTATATCAGACCGTTTGGACAAAGATACCGCCCTGTGTACCAGTTACTACAGCTTGTTCCTACACACCTCTTCTCTGTCTACTCACCAAGTAACCAATCCACACACACAGACGCGTCCCGCAAAAAAAAGAGAAAGCACACATAGACATTCACAACATTTTCATTAAGTTATCAATCTCATCACTTTAATCTTGGAAGCAAGATAACTGATATCAGATTATAATTGTTTCTCATTTTTGGGCACGTTTAGCTTCAGACATAAAATGGTTATTAATTTTTTTTAAATCAACTAAAATAGTGAGCGATTGCACAGTCTTTTTTCTTTTTTCTTCTCCTCCTTTAACTGGTACTGGAGGGGAGACATGCTAGGACACAGCAGGAGCAGGTCTTGGACCGCCTGAGAAGGTCCCCCAGTGGACGGCCTCTCCACTCTTTAGTCACCTACATTTTCTTTCGGTTGCCTCGGCATCGACCGCCTTCATCGTATCCTTGGAGAACTGTCTTCGGCAAGGTGTTATATCAGACGACAAAGAATGTTTATGGACTTATAAATCACTATTTGGAGGATGGAAAGTCAAACAAGACGACAGCACCACAAAACACATTTCTTCAATAACGTCCACCACTTCTTGTTTAGGTTGCAAATCTAATATACCAAAGAAATAAATTAAGGGGTGAAAAGTTTAAGAAGTGTTTCGATGAGGAAAGATTCATCAAACGTTGCTCACTTTCGTTTTGTTTCGAGATCAAACCACGTTCAGCCAACTAACTGCAAACCGGAAATCTCTTCGGGATGCGTGTTAGTGACTGCCCTTTCCAGCAATATTGACGAGAAGCCAAGTTCGCCAGAGACCGAAGCTGGATTCTATTGGTTTGGTTTGAACTCCACAGAGCAATGCGAACGGTATTTATAGCAAAAACAGCTTCGTTTAGTTCGTGGTTTCCTTGCATTTGAAGAAATCACAGTATTTCCCGCTGAATAAAATATGTATAATTTAGTAAAGATTGACAGTTCATAATCCTGTATCACCGGTAAATTGGCGTTCGACAATATGCTCATTGCAAAGCAGAAAGTGTTCCATACACTGTCCAGAAGGCCAAAGTGAAGACAGCAAAACAGACAGGAAACGCCCAGCGTGAAATTTTGTCCACGCGACGGGGGTCAAGACCAGGAGCTTTCCGGTTCCTTCGGTGTGTCTGGCATTAGGGTCTGGTACAAAAAAAATGATGCAGTTATGCAATACACTATAGAAAATATCCGTTGCAAAATCTGTGAACAGAAGCTTCAGCCCTCCATTTATCATTTATGACTATTGTTGATTTTATGCGCTTGCAAAAAACAAAACAAAAAACAGAAAAAGTATTCTATACTCTGCAATAGTATTCTTTTCTGCGGAAGCTTCTAGCAGTGATCAACAATTCATAAAACACCAGACTTAATCAATAACCTCTGGATTTGAGATTTATTATGGATGATGAGAATGTGTAGGTATTGTGTGTATATAGATATCTCGGTGGATTTGCTCTTCTTCCCTGGCTTGTGAACTCATTGCACTTTACGGTTTTCCGAGAAAACATTTTGCAAGCTACACTACTTGCCTATTTGAGCCTACGACCGGAGCTGTGGTGTGGACAGGAGGATTTGCAGCCTCGCTTGAAACTTTTCAAACAGACTGAGCAAGCGGGGGGCAACTACTGGTTTCGTGTTTTTCATCACATTCATCATCCTACAGACATAACGTTTACATGTCATGGTGAGTGTGTCCGTGTATATGTTCTTATTATTCTGTGTATTTTTTAAAACCTGATCGTAAGCGGGTTTTTCTTTCTTGTTTTTATTATGTCTGTTGATATATCCTTGTACAATTTTTTGCAGACATTTGTTTCAGTTTGTCTGTTCTGTGAATTTGTTTTCTGTAAAGTGCATTGAGCCTCCTGTAAAGCAGGAAATTGCGCTATATGTTTTCCCGTTATTATTATTATTATTATTGATACTAGCATGCCTTCTCCATCTATGTAATTAGTCGATTTCCTGCAAATTACCGTGTGTATCGATGATTGAGTGGTCTACAGCTAGAGGGAAAATAGTTTCCTGGACAACTTGCGTACCACCCCGAGCGATGAATTAACGGACCTACTGTCTTGTAGGTAATCTTGGGAAAGATAAAGGGTAAAGAGGTAAGCTACAATAAATCATTAATACGGCATCACAAGATGAAAGCACCGACGATGGCCTAGGGCCCACGTGTTCGCGACCTAGGTGACCCATCAGTTTCAGAGTATCGGCTTTGTTCTCACTTGGATCCGCCAGGGGTATAAGTTCGTAGGTATAAACAGCGGAAATGAAAGATCGTGGTTGATCGGTCGAGACCTGAATCAACATCGACAAGCTCCAGGGTGGGCACAACAAAAAGTGTGCTTGTGGAGCCAAGCCACCAACACATCTGAGAGAAGAGCTCTCCGTGGCCACATGGAACATCCGCTCAAAGGGGAAAAGAACTTGTTTATAAGCTGGAACGGTATAAGTGGGACAGTTAGACGGACAGAGGGCAGATATTTAAGATTTGCGGAGACCCCAACTGTCGAAGGTCAAGTAATGAACTATGTAACCCGAGTGCCTACTTGTATAAAAGTAACTATTTCAGATTTTGCCCCCGAATTAAACACGTGATATTTGAAATAAACTCCCCTTAGTGGTAAACTACATTGAATGAAATCATGCCTCAACATTTCTCTTAAATATGCATATCTTGATTCAATTTTTTGAGACAAATATCGTATTTCGTCAGAAAATAATGATAAAGATCACAAAATTCGTTATAAAAGTTATTTTTCCTCACCTCCAACACTTCTGTGTCCTGTTTTCTGGAGTTGCTGTCTCTCACATCTCGTCTGAACAGTTCCTCTTGACGGCTCAGCGTGTTGACATAGGCATACTCCAGCAACGCGGCAAAAACAAAAGCCACACACGTGGACATCCACACGTCTATGGCCTGACAAGTAATTAAAAAATACTTGAATACAAGGTTAAACATTTTTCTCTTCGAATGAATAAAAACGGAAGGAAGTGTCTCATTTCCGACTTTTACTTTTATGTCTGTTCATCTCTGTCCCTTGCATGAAATAGTCTATATCTTCTCTCTATCTCTCTCTTTTCCCAACTCACGATTAATTTTAAAGTACCAATAGGCGTGGTCAAGCTCTATATCCATCTGTCTATATGCCCCTGCGTACGTGCATAAGAAAAGCACGTGCATGTTTGTGCGTACATCATCATCACCTTGATGTATGATACTCTGGGCAAAATTGCCTGCACCCCGGAGCTCTGGGTTGTCATGGTGAGGATGGACATGACTCCGATGGTGATGCGGCGCGGCTGTGGCAGCAGAGTCAATCCAGAAGCTGACCCAGGACAGGATGACCACCAGCACGCTAGGTAGGAACATGTGCACCAGAAAGTACCCCACGTGTCGCTTCAACATGAATGTGGCCATGATGCAGGCAAACTGACCTGTGGCAACATTTGTGAATCGGATCACTCTATCTGGTTAACGAGGGTGTCTTCTTTAAAGAAGACAAGAGTATATATATATATGTTCATTGATACTAGCAAAGATATTTTCTTTTATTGCGTTCAGGTAAACATTGTGCTATGTATGAGAAGTAACAAACACCTGAAATCGTTTGTACCCTCTGCAGTTCAGCTCCTCAACCAAAGATGAATCTTCAGGTGTGTGTGCGAGCGTGATGGTCTTGGTGTTTCAGAATGTTTCAGATGTTAGACTACATGTTTTCTATGACACACCACTTGCCTAAGTCTTATCTTGTTAATAGCAATTGCTCTGTCAGAGTTAAATTTTTGACAGTATTCATTGTGACTATCTGTACCCACTCTGACTCTTTGTACCCATTTTGAAGCTCTGTACCAAATTGTACCCTCAGTACCCACTTTCATACATTCCAATGCAGTCCGCCGTTATTACGCCCGCATCAATGAATCGTGCCATCTCCAGATCATCTGCTTTGGTCACTTTACCATCTGCTTGCGTCCACTGAAAATCCACGTTGGCGGTTGTGTAAGAATCTTAGGACAAATTGTTATAAAAATTATTAGCTTGCTGCGGAGGACCAAGCGGCCAAAATCAAGTCAATTTTGTCATTATTAAGAACTAGAGTGAATTATGGGATGACACTTACAGCTCTGGATTATTAGCGGACAAGACTGTACGTCCAATGGGAACAAAGTCAAGTCCATCTGACAGCTTAGTGTCATGGACAGCCTGCAACAGCGACAGTGATACATGTCACAAAGAGCCTGCAACAGTGATACTCAATGACATATGTCACGGACAGCCTTCAGCAGTGTCAGTGATACAGGTCAAAGATGTTTGACATAGTAATTACAGCGTGTTTCTCTTGGTTGAAATTCATGTCAAGCATGTCACAAGTATACAAGATTAGACAGTTCTTAGACCGCCTTATATTTAGCTTATTACAGAGGCACCTGGTGTACCTGGAGCTGTACAAGACAGTGCCATTCTTATGCAGGTGAAGAAGCCTGTTAGGGACCGTGACATTGTGCACTGACGCCGACTTCTCGTTCCGGAAGTAGATGTCGGGCACCCACAGCTTGTCGATGACCCTGGTGTCAAGCTCCAGAACTTCCGCTCCGGGGAACGAGGTAAAGGCCAGGCGCTCGTCCACCCATTTCCGGCGCAAGTAGAATGTCATTGTGTAATCCTGCACAGAAATAAAATTTGCGTGAGAGAGAGAGAGAGAGCAATACCCCCAAAAACAATTTTTAGAGAAGCCTTTCATTTCTTTCTGAACACGAACATTTAAAAAAACTTAAAATAACACACAGAGAAACATACATATACAATTTCCATCTTTAGGTCAGACCCTTTGCAGAAGTCTGCACGAAACACACTCACTTAAACAGAAAAAAAATATCATCTAATTACCATCAAAACTTAAAGCATGCAGTAATAAAAAGAAAGCTAATAATCATCCAGACCTCCTGCCTGCCTGCCACTGCTTGCCGTATAATTTTTTGCTTACCATAGAAACTTCGTTGATGGTGTGGAAGCTGAGGATGTGGATCTGAATTGTGACATTTGTTGGAACATCTGCAAGGACGATGGTACCACACTTCTTATCTATGCATCTATAAAGGATATCGAAGCCTAGGACATTAAAACGCCTAACTCATCCTACACTATGAATTGTGAAAATACATGCAACATTTGAGGGGTGACCCAGTGGTGTTTTCACTGTACTCCAGTGTTCTCCAATAGCTCATTAACGAGGGGGTCAAAGTGTAGGTGTGAGATTCTTTTAACTTTACTCCTCGTGAAAAAGGTCAAGTTCAATGCTAACAGAATGCAGCGCTGTTATCAAACTTTTAAGACAGAAATGCGCAGTGAGTTTTTAATTTTTGTTTTGTTGTTGTCTGGAGAAAGCTCATTTGGGTTGACTAACTGTATTGCACAAACATCCACTTACCTTTGTCAAAGTCGGGTGGGATTTGAGGATCGTACTCTGGGTCATCAAGCAGAGAATGCAAAACTTGCCGCCTGCAAACACAAAGAAGACAGCAGCCATTGCTCAGCATTGTACCATGTGTGTGTGTTTGTTGAGAAAGTCCGAATTCAGCTTTCTTTTGCCAGATGAAGCATAGAACTACAGTAAACGTGGGGAAGGGTTAACGGCTAGTGGAACTAAAAATAATAAACATTATAAACGGGTAAAACATTTAACACTTTGATATGATGCTCGGTTTGAACGTTTGTGTTTGCGGATCAAGAAGCTGCAGTGCACGCGTCAGAAGAAAAACAACAACAAAAGCTTGACAATTTCTTCTGAAAAGCATATAAACTATGGATATCTGAGTTAAAAAATTTCCGTCATTATTGCTCCATAAAATCCAATTATTATAACATTTTTTTCACATAAAAGCATTGCACATTGGGAGACCAGCAGTTGAGGGACTGCATCTGGTTGTCTTGACAGACATTTCCTTGTGCAGTTACTTATTGTGTCAGCCGCCGCTCTTTTGCACACCAGTAACGAAAACACTTCACAACTGGCAGCAATATCAGCTCCAGCACAAAAAGTTCTGGCACCAGGAGAAGTGTCAAGACCACGCAGGAACTGAAAGTGAAGCTGAAGAAGAATACTACAGAATGAATGGGAGAGGATGAGTATGGGACATAGCCAACATACCTGGTCATATTTTCAAACTTTGCCGTAACTGGAGAAAAGCCTAAGGACAGGCTCAGCACGGCCATCAAGCAGGGTAGGTCACTCGTCGAAACCATTATTTCTGGAGAGAAGCAGGGGAGAAAAAGCGCGCGCGCGCACACACACACACAGGGACATGCATTCACGCATACGCATACACAGAGGCAAACATACATGTTACACGTGGATTTCTATTTCCCTTAAGTGGATTAGGATTGATGAGGTCTGTCTCAAAAGTAACGAGACTGGTTCGCCAGAAATTATTTCAATTCAATTTCCAAACAAGCTACATGGTTTTCTCTTTAAAGTGACATCAACTCGAGTCTAATGCACTTTTCCATTCTTTTCTGCCACGCTTCTCTGCTCCGTCGTTACGGTCCTCGTGATGGCCTCCACGGGTCTTTTTGATGATCCCCTTGAGCTTGGGGAGAAGAAAAGTCACATGGAGCATGATCAGGTGAATAGGGAGGTTGTTTCAGTTCGGCGATGTCCTTCTCGGCCAGGAATGACGGATGTTCAGGCCGTTGTGGGCAGGTGCATTGTCAGTGTGAAGCAGCCACGATTTTTTCTGCCATCAGTCCACCAGAGCATAGAAGCATGGCAGAGAAAGATGGAGATGAAAGATGGAAAAGTGCGTAAGACTGGAGAGGGATTACTTTGAAGTGAAGACTGTTTTTGTTGTTTTGAACTGAAATAAATTGTTTATGACACCTGTACTGTTACTATCAAGACAGACATCGTATGTGATGAGCAGGAAATTCTGCTTTAGATTGTCAAGATAGAGAGAAGCAGAAACCATGAGTGTCAGAGAGTGAGAAAGAAAGTGTGTGTGTGTGCTCATAATATGCAATAGGAGATAATGTTATGCAGATTAACCTTCTGACACTGATGACAAAAGCATGCAGTTTCTAAGACTGGAATAAGACATCTCTCGTTAACGGCAGACAACGAGAGTTGCCCATAAAACCGTCGAGCGTATTGCAATAGATTAAGAGGGCAAGTACTGGCGCCCTCTGATGTCCAGACCACTCCTGGAGAGAGGTGGCGGGGAAAATGTCGCCTGGTCCATCATGCAATATTAACGGTCTAGAGTAACTCATACTTTGTGTGTAATATTGATTCTGGCTCCTTCCCTAAGTCATCACGTGACCTTTTTTTTTGTTAGCGATATTGAAGGTTTGTCGCGGCTGCTGGAGGGTCTGCCAGCTCTGGCATTTGAAAATTTGGTTCGAATGGGGGATAACTGATTTTTTGTCTGACTTGATTTGTGATCTGGGGAAAGAACCCGTGAAGAACATGAAATACATTTGTTTTGGTGTCTGTTTCTTCTGCTGGTTTTGCCAACTGTATTGCAGATGACACAGTTAAGGAATTATCAAGAGATTACAAGAGAGGGTAAAAAATTGACTTCTATAAATACATGGTAAGAAGAGTATTGAACAGGGATGAACAATTAAACAACTTAGCTTATACAAATATGTTAATATATATACACAGACAAATTGCATACCCAAGCACAAATGTACAATATATACATTCAACTGCACCATTAGCATATAATGTCTTTGTGAAATATTTGCATGCAACGTTTGTTACATCAACACATGTCTATTTGAAATACTGACATATGACATCATTGTAATCATTCATTATTGTATATATATATGTATTAAGTTTTCGGTCAGTCATTTAAAAGACTTTATGTTTAGGTTACAAGCTTTAAGACTAACCCAATTCCATCAAATGAAATAAATTTACAAGACGAAGTGTAATTTTGGCAGTTATCCATAAAAATTATGTAAACCTGAAAGAGTGGATAAGTAATGCTAAGAGTAAGACAGATAAACTCATACTACTGAATATCATGAATACCAAAAGAAGCAGTTTCTAGCTTATTTACAAAATATGTTATTACTATTCAGATTTGTTATGTCAAATTTATGGAATATTAAATTGATAATACCATTTATGCACTTAAACGACAAGGCTTTCATTAATTATTGCAGTAGTCTTTATAGATAAAATGAACTTGGAAAAGGCTGTTTTCTAAAAAATTAATACTACAGATAAAATTCATCACTGTTATGCATTCAATTTCTTATCCAATCTTCCTAGAAACAGTCAACCAATTTTTGTTTCAATTTTTAAGGCCGTCAGCCATTCAGAGCAGAACATTCATCGATACCTACATGTAGACATACGTAGCAATGCGAGTAAAAATAACCACGAAAGTCCATTACCCGTATTTTCCGCTGACTACCAGCACTGTTGCCGAAGCAACAAAGTGAACTTGATGGCCCCTTCACACATACTGTCTGCTGCCGACGTTGTCGTGGCGACCTGAGCTGTGCCCAACCTTCGCGTGCCAATGTTGCCGAGAATGCAGCACGAGCTGCAGGTCACGCGCTTCCCTAGCATCGGCAGTCGCCCGCTTGATGCTCGTGCACACCTGCAGCAAGCGAAAAGTAGCTTCATTTGCTCTTTGCCTAACCGACTTTACTGCCAGCCGCCATGTTGTCCTCATGTCGTGAACTAAAGATAGCTTTCAAAGGCTCTTCCAAGATGGAGACTGGCTGATATGTTTAGTCGTGAGAATTCGATTATTTCTAATACAAAAACGGACTGTCGTGCTTTTTTTTTTTTCAATAGAAACTAGGATCAAATACATTACTAGAAATAAAATAGAAAAACTGAAGCTTACGGGAATCCTTCACTGCAAAACTATTTGGGAAATTCCTGTCTTGGAATCAGGTTTTTGTCTTTTGTGCTCTTAAAGCTAACCAACTATTATAATCTGTTTAAATGTGTTCACGTCACTTTGATATCAGACATGGACATTCATCGTTTGATCCTAAATATACAAACACTAGACAGGTTGCATAAATTATGTGGTGTTCACTTCTGTTGATAGCAATGAAGAGATTGGGTATTTTGGTAATGCTGTATTAAAATGTAGTGGAAAGAAAAGTGGAAATAATAATGAGAATGTTTTTTTTTTTAAAGTAGAGAGGATTTTTGTTTCACCAGATAGAGCTCTTTACTAATTGTTTTACTTCAACGGCGAAAGCTGACAGTAGGAGCAAACTGCTTAGCCATTAGCATCGATTGATCCTGCAGGTCTAGTGAGGTCGGATGGCTGGCTGGGGAAAACAGCTGCCGTAGGCAGTGAGCGATGCTCTCTTTGGTCTCACTATAATACATTCTTTCTTCTCATTATTTGGTGGCGAGGTCGTTAAGCAAAATTTACCCGTGGCTGCTGCTTGTCAGGGAAGACCTCAAAGTCCTATTACAGTGCCAGAAAAATTCTGCACAAAACTGTTGATACTCATCTCGACGCGGAGCTTAAACGCCCTATCATCCTCTCCGAGGAGAAAGCCACTGTCTAATCAATGCTACAACACAAACAATGCTCGCTGTCCTGCAAGTTATTGATTTAAAGGACGTGTACAATCACATTCAGTTTAAATCTCAGTATATTCGTTGCTGACACAATTATGTTAGTTTTGGGAGAAAATTTTGTTCCCCTTTTTTATTGTCAGTGCGTCGTACTGACTTCGATGATCATCTGTGTAAAAGAATCGACAGTTGAGTTGACAAATCATATCTATGACAAAGTCGTTGTGGTTTATCGCTTTGAAAATTTCTTTCTTGCGCACAATAGTACGCAGCCCTTGGTGTTCATTTGCAAATGGTCTGAAGTAGAACAAAGTTTACACAGAAGTTATTGGATTTTGCTAATTTTACTTATGTCTCCACTTTCCCTTTGATTCTCATACAGCTGGATCCTTTTTTATCTGCTGTCTTAGAATTTAATCTTTACAATTTTTTTGGTTTAGTTGTTTATTGCGGATTTTTCAATTACATATGAATTGAAATAGAAATTGAAAAATTGTGATAAAAATCGGAATTTTTTTTATGTAACTATTAAATAAGAGAAAATTGGAAAAAAACTTGCGAGATACCGTTAATCTGCTCCAGGCGAGCTCCGCTTTGCATTCAGAAAATATCCTCTTGCTGATCGAACTTTAACTTTTAAAAGCACAAAAAAAGTCTTTGTAAGTGGTATTGACTGTTGACTTGAGTGAAGGTAAACGGGAAAGCTCCATCTTGGTCTCTCTCACATACACACATAGGCATGCACACGCAAACTGCTTTCCTCTTCTTTAGTCAGCTCCTCTGGATTTACCTTACATCAAATGTAAAAAGAAATAAAACGATGAGTTTAGAAGCCAAAAGAATGCACGAGGAGTTGAAACAAGCTGTTATTTGTTGTAGTTTGTAGCGTGGAGCCGGTTTGAAAAAAAAGGTCTTTGCTTGTTTGTATGCTAACAGATCGTTTCCCAAATCGCACAAGAGGTAAGGACCGACGAGTTGGGAATCAGCGGGGTAAGCAGCTTCAGGGAACAAGTAAACTAGCAGGTCACACACACACAAACACCTGAGCCAACAGAATAAGCAAGCCACCTAAACGCGAGACATAAACTCAGCCAACGTACTTCACAGAACCTTTATTAGCACAGAGTTAACCCGGTATAAATTATATTTTAAATTTTCAATGAAAAACAGAAAAAAGGATTCGTCTGAATGATTGTAACCTCTACAAGATGTCTACCGATGCCATCATTATGAGCAAATGATTTATTACCGGATATAGTGCAAGGCTGTGGTCATCTAGATTGATAAATTACTACTGATATCCATATAATAATTATTTTACTTTTTTTGTTCTTTATAGGCTTCATGATAATTTTTTATTTATTTACAAAGAGGGAATTGAGGAAAGGGTGGGACTAAGATGATGTGGGACAAGTGAATGTAGAAAATATCATATTCACGAAGACTTTTTTCGTTGATTTTAGATGATTGTAATTGTTGTATTCCTAAAGGTTTTTTTTTATAAGTCCTTCAATATTCCGATACCTTTCAGGTTCATTTTAAAAGACCTTTCAGGAAAAATCTCGATTCCGAGCAACAATTAACTTCGTTGTATGAAAAAAAGTGCTCATACACTCCATGCTTCTAATTCACATTCTGTCTTGGCACATCTATACTCTGTATTCAGCTTCTTCTGAAGACTGCCTGCTGTTACTTGCTAATACATGCTAATATTAACAAGCATGTGGAAAAAACTTTTTGTATATACGGGGAGGAAAATCAATGTGAGACAAGAATACGGGGGAATTCATTGTCATTATTATCAGTAATGATAATAGACGTCCTGGATTATATGTGAAAATCTCTGGAGAAGCCGCTTTACATTAATTTTTTTTCCAAAAGATGTTCCTTTTTACTGATCATATTGCTGTACTGTTCTCTGATAAATAGTGTGATAAGTAGTAAAACTATATCTGTTATCAGCAAGCAAAAATGTTTTATTCACGACAAAGAATATGTTCAGTATAAAAAAGTATCACAACTATTAAGAAAAAATGTTCTTGCAAATGTGCGTATAATGTACATCTATAAATATATATAGAGAGAGGGTAGGAGACAAAAGTAAAGAGAACTCGGGAGAGAAAGAGTGATGGAAAAGAAGAGTGATTAAGCATTACATTTCAAGTCTGTGACCATAAAACTCTCCGACCCCATCTAGTGGTTGAAAATAATATGCTCGTAAAGGGAATGCTAAGAACACATCATACAGGCTGAACACGAGTGCAGTAGTCGGAGGATGAACAGGGAATAAACCCAACCGTGAACGCACCGCTAGCAATCTACAATAAACAAACACAGACATGGAATATTATAAACCACAACCTACAGGCATGGACAAGGGATTTAAGTAATTCCCGGTCAAACAACAGACAAAAGCAATACAAGAATACCGATGAATATTTTTAGTGACAATAAAAAAGAATGGCTGGACAATTTATGGCTAATGGTGTGACGAATGAATGAGTTAAATTATTTTTAAAAGATTGTATGTAGAACATGCCAGTACACACAGTTAATCACGGTGAGTTCAGGAGCACACAGGTCACAATTATCACAGGTTTACGCTTACTAATTAGCATACGATGCCATGAATACTGAAGCCACGCGTACACGTGCCAATCCGCGTGCAATGCATATCCCGGGGAGGAAACTCTTTCCAGACACACACAGGATACATGCTCGTGGTGGTAGTCGGGGGTTATGATCGTAGTAATGGTGAGGTGGGGGAGGGATGGTTGTAGTGGTAATAAGGTAAAGAGAGTACTCCTGGAGCAGTCATTCGCAAGTCAGTTCCACTGTATTGGATACCGCATTTTTTTTCGAAAAAAAAAACTTTTTGTGAAGGTGGACGCATGTCTTATCCCTTGCTGTCCCAGACTTTCTAACAGGCCAGGTACATGTTTAACAACTGGGAGGAGGTTTGTTGCGCCACACACTATCAAATCTCCTACCTTCGACCATGTGGTGGGGATGATGGTGGTAGTGAGGTTGACAGAGTAATGGTAGTGAATGAGGTGAGATTGAATGTGTAGATACTTATCGAATCTTCTGTTTGATAGTTTCACGAAGCAGGATGTACCTGGCTTCTAGCCCAAACGCTGTCCATTCTATCAATCGTACTAATTTTTTTTTAATTTGCCCCTAAAATCTCAATTATTTCAGACCCGTCTCTTACACAGCAATACATTCATTTTGTATGATGCACCCAAGAGATTTTAAAAAAAATCTTTACTACCGAAAAATGGAGGATTTGCAGCACCCGACCGAATAAAAGAATAGAAAGAAAATCAAACCAGTGTCCAATTACAGCAACAACACTGTCTACATAATGTTAGGCAGCAGATGATGTCGGGTATGGAATGATCTGAAAAATCAATTATGTCCAAGTAGAAAAAAAAGAAAAAATCCATGACTAGCCTAGGTAGACATATCACACGACGGTGGATTTATAACACTCTCCGATATTAACTACAAATAGTAAACGGTCCATCAAAACTGACGGCGGGGAAAACAATCTCTGCTGTTCACTGAACTAATCGCTTTTCTCCCCCCTGCGTACAAGAGCGGTAATAAATCAGGGGGCGTAAATCTGAACGCAATGAAATAATTCCCGTCGGACTTCCCAGCTTGAAGCAACACCGCGACACTGAGGGCTCATCGGCATAATTGCGGCCTGCGCAGACGCCAAGGGACACCACTGCAGCCACGAGTTGTTCCGGAAATACGTCAGAATGGAAGAGCTCAGGCTCCGTGAGAGTATTTCTTACACTCCGAGCTGTCACATGGATCTTTCTGCTATGGTAAGCAGTCCACAGGCTGTCTTTAAAGTTCGCGATCGACCTTGTTCCGGAATCGTGATTAATGACGGGGTCTGGGCAGGTGGGGGAGTGATGGTGATGGTGGGGAGGGGATGGAAAAGTGGAGGTGCAAGGTTAGTCACCAGCATGGCGGCTGACAGTTGATGCTCGCATGCGTCGGGGAGTCTCCTGGAGAAATTTAGAGTTGTACGGTCTTCAGGCGAAGTCGACGAATGTGTAGATGAGCCAGTAAGCCCAGGTTGAAGGTGATGAAGAGAGTTGGGAAAAATGTAGCGAGAGATGCGATCCACGTAGCGCGCCCCCTGCTTGCCGTACAGACGGGTAGGGATGGTGCCGGCCGTCACCTCCAGCTTCTCGCTCTGACAACAATAGGACAGTCAGTCATAATCTCATTTTGCCTGTTCTCAATTAAAATTTGTATCAGAACACAGCTGAACAGAAAAACAAATAAACAAACAAACAAACAAACAAAAAACAAAAAAGATAAGAAGTACACACCATGCCTATACTGAACTTTAAAAAAATTAAATCTGAACATTAACATATTTGTGTGTTAGTAAGTGAGGGAGAGAAAAGCTACAATAGGTTCATTGTCTAGGTCATTGGTCCAAATGAAAGAGAGGCAGACAAGCATGTAACTAAGGGCTGAGGTCGTGAAAACATCGTTTTCAAAAAAAGTAAACACCGATGAAAGTCTTGTGAATAATACAAAGTGAAATTTTATAGCGCATTTTCTCACTTTTAAAGTAGCTCTGTGCGATGTGTAGAAATAAAAATGTGAAATATAAGTAATCAAAATAGAGTTATAAAAATATACGTTCATAGGCTCAACAAATAATTATATAGAAACACGATATCAAAAGGGACAACATCTCGCAGTCAAGACGAGGTAGACAACGTTAAGTACAAACAGTTGGTTTGAAGTTTTGTTTTGAATAATTAACTTGAATGGGAAAAACAGTGAGAGCATAGCACAGTCCGGGACCTACGAAGCATTAGTGAACCGGACAGCAGTTTTAAAATATTCATGGGGAAAAATAAAATTTTCATCAGATGTCGATTTTGTCAACAAGCTCAAATCTTAAATCTAATCTGTAGAAAATGTAGCAAGAAAGAAAATACTCCTCCGTAGAACCGAAAAAAGCTAAACTTGGAATAAAGTGGAGACAATCCGGCAGACCGAAAAAAAATAATATTGCATATGCACGCGCGCGCACACACACTCTTTCGTTTTACTCTTTTTCATTTTCCAACAGAAAATGCCAGCGACTGTTAGCACCAAGTTCCAGAGCATATGGTTGGCGGCTGCTACCCCGGGTGAAGTACTCACCTCGTTCAGCACCGAATTGTCGTCGCCACCTGGGCTGGCAGATCCCCCGAAGCAGGCGTAAGGCACGCGGCGTCGAGACAGCACGTTGATGTAGGCGAACTCCAGCAGCGACGCGAAGACAAAGAACAGGCAAGTGGACATCCACACGTCGATGGCCTTGACGTAGGACACCCGGGGTAGCGACGACCGCGCACCCGTGCTCTGAGTGGTCATGGTGAGGACCGTGAGGACCCCCAGTGATATTCTGGAAACAGAACAGACTGCATTTCACCATGCAGCAGGTCTTTGCAGTTTCTGATTTAGTTATCACATTTGTTTGCCGACGGTCGTCGTCGTCGTCGTCGTCATCATCATCATCATCATCATCATCATCAAGACAAATTTTTTTCTCACCTTGCAGGTATGGCCTCTACGTCCAACCAGAAAGACACCCAGGACAGAATGACGATGAGGACGGACGGGACGTACACCTGGATGACGTAGAATCCCACGTCACGCTGCAGCAGGAAGTCCGCCCGGACACACGAGAAGCTGCCAGCTGTAAACAGAGGACAACGACTATGACTAACGGGAAGAACGCCATTTCCTTTCCTATTCTGTAAGGTGTGGCGACCAGTGGGTCAAGAGACAATGATAATTCTGTCATAGAGTGATCGCACACATGCAAACATTTGAATGGTTTGGAGCATTAATACAATTTTTTCCCTGTGAGGAGCCTTGTGAAAATAACTCAGCATAATCTAGAGAGTGAAAGGACTTGTCTGATACTCCAGTTTACTTCTTGTAAATTTCTAAGTGAGTTTTGTAACTCGTTAGTGACGGAATGATCAGTGGCATCCCACCTCTCCTCCTTTGTTCTGTGGTGCTCTGCATGGTTGTCATCACATAGCCTTTGGCAGAAAGGCTTAATAACACGGCGTGTCTTGAAAATCAAGTAGTTTATCACATTCAATGTTTTAACAAAAATCTGAGCACTCGGGCTGCTCACTCAAATTTGAATCTGAGCTTTGAAATAATAGTCCTCAGCAAACTTCTTCCATATCTTTCTCTTTAGTAAATAAAACAGAATGTAGCGATATGCGAGTGCTTGTACGTGTGTGTATGTTTTGGTCTGAGTGTCACAAAAATCTGCTCCGTTTTCATTCTAACTAAATTGTGCAGAAATATTCCTGCCATCTATTGAAAGTTCGTAAACTGTTTGGCTCATGTACTATGCCTAAGCGTTTCTTTGGTTTAATGTTCGTTATATCCATTACAAAACGCTATTCTTCTGTGACCCGAAGTACAAAACGAAAAACCTCAAGTTTTGGTAACAATGTCATTTAGAGAGTACCATAAGAAAGAGATAGCTATGGGGGCTAACAACACTTCAGTGTTCATCTCCCCTTCACTAAAAATGTCTAGCACCCCCTATCCTCCTTCCCCCGCTCCTTTGATTTGATCCGCAGTAGAGAGCCTGTTAGGCCAAGGGACATCATTCGGGCAATGACAGGGTTCCCTTAGCTCTTTAGAAGATGAAAAGAAAACCCCACTTTTTGTTTTTTTTTTTCAAAGTTTCACGCTGAATCTCGCATTGCATTATCGGCCTTCTGTTACACAATGCTTGTTTTTGTTTGGGAAAAATCCTGTATTTTAGAGCGGACGATACGAAACAGGCACAGGGCAGTTTTATTCGCGGTTAATGTGTAAGTTCTTTATATGTTTCTTTCGAAGCTGTTAATAAAATGGCTTAAAAAAGGAAAATAAATGTCGTAACACAAAATAAGATAATAGTTACAGAGATCGATAAGAGGTTGAAGAAACAAAGAAGAAGGAAGAAAAAACCGATAATGAAAACTATGACGATGATGATAATGACGACCACGATAAAAATCACGACAAAAAAAATTGAACAAAAAGATGAAACTCCCTAAAAGTTGGAAGTAGACCGAAAAAAATAACAAAACAAGAGAACAAGACAAAATTATCCTGTCCGATAACATCGAGAAGTCTTAAACCTCTTAAGAATAATAAAAAATGCAGTTCCAGACAGCTCTCGTTCTCACTTTCTTTATAGGTTTTTGTGCAATTCCCCAGTAACACATGTTGCAGTGTATATTGCGGCAGTTCCATGTGCTCGTTGAAATCAATCGGTTTCTGAGACATCCACTCGTAGACAATGTTTTCCATCGTGTAGCCATCTGCGGACAAACATTAGCAAACGCAGAGATATAAGTTGTTTTGCTTTGAAATTAGTATATGGATAAGGCTCGATCACACTCAAGAACTCAAATATATCACAGACTGTGACGAATATCAAATGGATTTGCTTTGTTATTAGCTTGCCCATGATGTCCATTCCTGTCAGTATGAAAGCAGTAGTCAAACATATTGCATCTGGTGAGAGTGAAATTAAAGGGAAACAGTTAAAAAAAAACTCAAAAAAAAAAAAACGAAAAGAAGAAAGAGAAAAGACACGAAAGCATATGAGAAGCCTGAAATAGGAAGGTTACAAAAATCAAGTTGGTGCTCACAGCTGGCGATGAGTATTGGGCACTTCTGGCTGTCCAGCGGGTATTTCTGCAAACTCATGTGACAGGAGAGAGTCACAGACAACCTAGAGAGACACACAAACATGTGGAAGTAAAAAAGTGTAAACCACTCAGGTGCATTCTCTTGACCGTTTGATTTTTGTCAAAGAAATATGTAATGGGAGTATAATGACGAGAATGGCAGGATATCAAATTACACACACACGTGAAGACATTGGTCAAAACAATTTCAGATTAATCTATGTTTTTACCAGAAGTTTGCCAGTCTCGGCTGAATGCAGATTAGAATATTTAGAAAATATTTACAGAGTAATGTGAAACTATGGTATCCTTTTATATGTTTTGAGTTATTGTGATTATCATATTCGTTTTGCTTGCTGTTTGGTTAGGAAGAAGAAGAAACTTTGTCCATTTACCTCATACTGTAGTATATCGTGCCATTTCGGTATACAGATGCATCAGTCGGTTTGGTACCGTGACATCGTGAAATGCACCTTTCTTTTCATTTCTAAAAAATGTGTCCGGCACCCAGACCTTCTGCATAATTTTTGTGTCCAGCTCCAACCATTCTGACCTGGAATGGTTGACGAACTGCAGCCGTGGGTCTATCCACCGTTGTCGTAGATACATGTTCAGAGAATAGTCCTGCAAGTGAAGGTACCGAATTGCAACCTTGTATTGGGTTCAATACATTTACCATTTTCTTTGCAAACTAATGCATACATGCTTAATGTTGGTGTGTGGTGTGTGTGTGCTTGAGTGTGTCCTTTGCATTGTCCTATTAGCTTAAATATTTTATAAAATTTTCCGTCTACTGTTTCAGCAACACGACGTTTTTCCGTCTCGGGAACTCAAACCTAATTACCTCTGAGGGCGTAAGTTCAACTAGCGAGGGAATGTAAATATATATATGCTAAAAGAAAACTAAATAAAAAAAACTCTATATGTATGGTTCCCTAAAATTGTGGATAAACAATTTATTTTAAGTATTTCTTGAACTCATTTTTGACCAGGTAGGCCTTCAATTCCCCTGGATGTCTGGAGTCTATATTAAAGCGGAAGTAATAAGACAAACTTCAAAAACACTTACAACATTAAGGAACTTTGTCTGCAACGTTCAGCGTTACCGACCTTTTCAGTTTAAAATAAGTAAAAAAAGTAAATAGTTTACTTGTAATCAGAAACACTGACATTACAGACTTTGAGTGTATCTCACCATAGACTGTTCGTTGATTGAGTCGATGCTCAGAATATGAATTTGTACAGCAACTTTTGTTGCGTGATCTGTAGAAAGATAGTAAAATCATTATCAGCAACAACGGACTGGTCTTTCGATTCTGAATATCACACACACACAGCAAGAGAGAGAGAGAAGGATTGAGAGAGAGAGAGAGAGGATGCTCAGGTCTGCAACTAAAAGTGCTTTCAAGCTCAAAACATCATGTGATCCTTAAAACTCATTGTACATTCATCTTCATATTACACATGTTGTTGTGCACACCTGTATGTGATGTTGTAGGCGGATGAAGACGTTTTTTTTGTGTGTGTTCTGCAAAAAATTCGTGTTTGTTAACAACTCGTGTATCTCGAACGTCAAACAACCTGGCTTGCTCGAGAGAAACAGCTTTTTCCACAATTTGCAAACGACTTAAAAGTTTCGCTGTCCAACGAGAAGGGACAAAATACTTTCGTCGCGAAAATCCCACGTTTTTCTTCGTAGACCACGGCCACGAGGTTCCCTACACGTCTGAGCGTTAAGTAACGGAAAGATACCCGCTAATCGATTCCCGTGAGATGAGGAGCATCGTAGGGGTTGGCATGGCGAGTGTTCAAATACGGATCTAGTAACGACCTTTTGAAAAGCGACTTTTCTGCATCACCATAATGTTGTTGATCTCCATAAAGATGACGTCTCCGTGGACAACGGTCCTCGTTCCAGTTCGAGAGAAAAGGTCGCAATGGAGCCATGTGGAGAGGTATCACCTAGATGGTGGTTAGAGGTGAGGAAGAACTGATGAAACTTTAGGCGAGTCGTTTATCCCAAAGCGACTGGCAACAAAAGCTTGTCAGCAGAAGTTGTTTTTTTTTAAAAAAATGTTCTCACTCGATCAATACACACAGAGAATGGCAGCAGCCAAGACATCGTGTGCTCCTGCTCGACACTTTGCATAATTGTCCAACAAGAAAGCAGCCATTTTTTACTGTCATCGTGTGCACGGTGTAAATTGATTATTAGTTCGATCCGTAATTAATTCTTGACCGTCGGAGTCATCAATCTAAAGGTCACACAGTGGATGCTCTTGATCGTACCCCAGGCTACCCGTGTTATCTGCCAGCTGCTGTTCTGTAAATCCTCCACAATGATGTGTGTCCTCTCTTTGACCTTTTTATTTTACCTTCTAATGACCTCCCCATCTGTCCTACCGTGACCGGTGAATTTCTCTCTAAGTGATGTTGACGGAATCTACTCCTGGTGATGGCACTACCATACTAGCATCTCACTCGAGGTAATCAATGTCGCTCTTCTCGATCTTCCGGCAAAACAATCACCCCGTTAATTCTGTAGGCAATGAACAGGAATATTTGACACAAACCCACCTTCATAATTAGATTTACTAATTGGATTTATCTTGACTGGTTTCCCTTCGAGATATAAAATCTCGATGGGAAAGGCAACCAGCGATGACAGAAATTATCTCCAGCCATTTGGGCTATTTATAGATATGGCTTTAATAATGACCTGACCTCCAGACTCAGGAGTAATTTTGTGCGCCAGGAGGCCCAATGGTATCCAATGAAAGTGTGTAATTGTAATACAGGAAGCTTCTGGAAGCACTTAGACATGTACAAGAGTATGTAATAGATAAGTGTCTCTACACACTCTGCGACTAAAGCTGTTTCATGAATTTGTAAATTTTGGGTTTTTCCATGGGAAAGGGGAGTTCAACCTATCAATGAACGTTGCCCGACATTTTCATCATCTTTCACTCTCTTTCCGGTTTTACTTTTAAGGGTCAGACTTTCCTTTTTTTTTATGTGTGCATATAGTCGCTCCATACACAATTGCAGATTATTAATATAAAATCTCACAAAGAAAAAGTAAGACCTTGCGTATATGAAGAAAAGCTAGCTCGTAAGGACCTTCGACATAAAGAGAGATCTCTTGCTTTAACGGTTAACAGAGCTTCCGTTCAGCACCAGACAGGGTTTACATGTCAAAATAAACGACCAAGAATATTTTTCCAACGGAGTCGTAGCAGCCGGTCTAAATTAACCTCTTCAGGGCCATCGGAGTAGGTCTTAAAGACTTCTTGTGGCTCCCAGAGCACCCATGAAACATTACTGGCAACGGCGATGCGGCCAACAGTCAGCCATGTGTGCTTTGTGTGTGCAAAGCAAAGGTGAGTGGAAACACTGATGTCAGCTATGTTTTCATGTTTTTCGCTACTGATTTGGCACAGGCACACAAAATGGTCATATAAGTCACAGTACAGGTGCTAAATTGTTCATTTTAAGACAACTTTAATTTGACAGCTACAAAACATACACTGCACGAATACAGCCTGTGACATGTGACCGTAGGTTAGAACAGATTGATCACAAAATCACATTTTACATGGGGAACTAAATGTTTGCAACTACAGGACATTGATATTTTACTCGTCTGTCTTTTTAATTTCTCTATTTCTTAAAAAAAATTTTGCATCCATGATTGCACAAGTATTTGCACAAGCTTTGAAGGGTCTAGTTTATAAAAAGGATCACGAACTGAAAATTAATACATGTACCCCGGGCGAGAAGATAATTCATGTCATTTCATCAACTGATAAAATGGTGATTTATTGATAATTAAATACCTTGCTCGTAGTCAGGTGATATTCGAGGGTTGTAAGTAGAATTCACTAAAAGCAGATCCAGAACTTCCTCTCTGAAACGAAAAAAGTATGATAATATTATAAATAGTCCATCACAAAGTCGCTTTCTGTTTTTCTATTGTCTGGAGAAATACGAGAGAAACGCCAAAGACATCAACAGTGTGAATTGTGCTTACAACAAACCCCAGTTTTCGAAATTAGAGACACGTTAAAATCATTCATACTACCTAACCCTTTTTAACGAGCTCATAATTAAACCTCGCCAGAACCCTGTTTCCCACCACCCATTCTCTTCTTGTAGATGTATTGCAAGGGCACAACTTATGGGAAATGCCAAGAAGAGGAACGTTACTATTTTTTCTTTTAGAATTTTTTTGTTTGCTGCGTGAAATGTCTGCAAACTATTTTCCCTGCACGCCCGCTGAAAGTCAAAAGTCTCTGAGTGTGCACAAACTATTGCCCGAGCCCAGTGTTTACCTCCGGGCGCTTCACCTTCATGCGCTCCTCGTCCTACTCATCCTCAAAAAAAAAAAGAGAAAATGTTTGTCCTATTTTCCTGTGCCTCCAGTTTTCTCTTTCGCAGATTTTTGTTTTTCACTTACCTCGACATCTGCGTAAAGTCCCTCTTTGCACCTGTGCATTGCTGCACAACAAGAACGAGCAACAAGAAGACTGAAAGTGTGAAGTTCATGGTGGAGAGAGGTCTGCAGGCGGGTGTTCACAGTCCTTCACCAGGTGCGATGATAAGAGACTGGTGGACGAGGGAAATGAAAGAACGTAATTCAACATGAATGATTTTTGTACCCTGGTATTTATCAAAGTCATCTTGTCATCAAAGTCGTTGTCATTACCAAGTAACTACTCTGCTACCCTTTAATCTACGTTTTCATTCACAGGTATACTCATTTCTACACAAATTTAAGGTAAAAGCAAGGGCAATGGTATGTTGGGCTTCGTCTATAAGAATGTGGCGTTCTAAGTCATGTCCAATAAATTTTGGATAAAAAAAACTTCATTTACTTACAATTGTGTCTAAAACAAATATGGGCGGTTCAGGTAGGTCACCCTGTTGTGTTCTCTAATGAAGTCCCTGGACCGTCTCCAGCGGGAGGTGACATACAGTCTTCCGAGTAGGAGTCGTCAAAACAATGACATCCTGGATTTGGCGATCATGTAGAGAAATTTCAAAGCAGAACAAGGCGATGAAAAGTTGAGCAACTGGCATGACAGAGGATAATGCTACAAACATTATCTTATTTAGCTGCTGCATGATTTGATATCACAATCACTGGAAGAGGTTTCGTGCCAGTGATCTCTGAGTGACAATATAAAGAATGCCATTGCAAAACCTCCGGTGTTACTTTATTTGAGACTGTTTGTACTGGGAGTCCAATATTTACAGACCCTGTATACAAACGATGCCAGGACTACGCACACATCCTGCTTTTCAAAAGTTGGACGAACCATGACAAGTCTGTTTACATCTTTACACTGTACAAACATTGGGATAAGCCCAAGACGCATGCCAGACTACTCTTCGCTGATTTTAGTTCTGCATTCAATACAGTGCAACCAGACCTTCTGGCTTTGAGCCTGATTTCTGATTTTGATCTTCCACATCAACTAGTTCTGAGGATAGTGGATTTTTTGACATGCAGATAACATGCTATCAAGTTGGAAAATAGCTTTTGATTGCCAGCTCAAATGGAATTTAAACACAGAACAGATTGTTTCATGTGGCCAACAAAGAATACCTTCTTTCGTAAGCTCAATAGATTTTCAGTTAGTCAAGTAGTCTTAGGCCGTCTCTACCAGTCGTTTATTGAGAGTCTTTTATCTTTGTAATTTGTAAGCTGGTTTCGAAATCTCTCTGTCCATGATAGGAACAGTATCAACAGTATTATCCTCATCTGTTCTAAGATAACTGGTGTCGGACAGAGGGATTTAGCTTCTTGTTGTGATCAACAAACAGGAAAACATTTTGTCTATACCTGAAAATGTACTATCTAGAGAATTTATATTATTGAAGCTCAGGTAAACGCTATTCCATGCCAACATACAAAAGTAACACACACCTGAAATCGTTTGTGCCATCTGCGTTCCAGCTGCTCAACTTCAGATGAACTGTCAGTGGTGTGTGTGTGATGTTGTAGATGCCACATGATTCAGTTGATATGGTAATATACAGATGTATTAAGCCTGATCAAAGCACAAAGTTCTATGTTTACACCACAAACCGTATGTACAGGTGCGCAATCACTCACCTGCTCTGAGCCTTGCAAGGATCTGAAGAATATGTAGTCAATCCAGCGAGATACACACACCTTCAAAATGCAGTTCTTATCCCAAGCGGCTGCCAAAGAAAGATGATTCTGGAATGTATTAGAAAAACACATCAACATGGGCAGGTCATGGGATGCAAGAAATCGTGCGTCATACATCGAGAAGAGAGATAAATAAAAAACTACGAGAGATATAGGATGTTATTGTTTATATGTTATACGTCTAGAGCATATGGACATCTGTGGCTGGATGGAGTTGATTCAGCGCTGCTGCCACATGAAAAGGTTTCTAGAAAATGCAAAGCTTTTTTTTTTTCATTTACACTGCGAAGGTAACTCTGAAAATGGCGTGTTGAATGCAAAACATTTCTCTATCACCCCTGCTGTTCATTGAAACACAATTATTGAATTGGATCTCTTTGGACATCCAACGAAAGAAACACTGTTTATGAGACGAGCATATGACACAGCAATGTAAAGGATTCACAGCAGGACTACATATCGAATACTGATCATTGTCAACGAGCACCAGAATACTACCTGGCGGAAATAATACTATTAAATAATCAATGGCACATTGTATAGCACCTTTTCTCTAGCATCAGCTAGACTCAATGTTTATAGACACACGAGCACACCTTTGTAGGGAGACATGTCCATAAAGAACACAAACATAATCATATTATAGCTCTAGGAGATCTTTGCTAAATATGATCAAATGTTCATCCATATTTATCCGATTAGTAAGAAAAGCCTGTAAAATGACAGGAGTGTAGAGTTTGCTGCACTACAATAACAACACCATCGGGGATTACACCAGGAACAGTCTCTGAGCCAGATGGTTGATGAAGGGGCTCATGGGAGTATCTTTTGGGCCTTTTGTTGTCTCAAGAACAAAAACATTGTTTTCGTTGCCATGATCATAGCCACAGAACCAAGAAGATCAGCTTGTAGGTGGTGAAATGCGTGAGGTCGCTGACAGGTAAGACAGTCATCACCTTTACACTCGACAGCAATGATATTTACCCTTGTCTTCACTCCCGCCAGGACTAGATTTTTTGTGAAGTGACCTACTGTACGGTACCTTTGTTTCTGCATCTGAACGCACCTTGTGCTTCACGTGCAAGTAACAGGCAGGTGTAAGTGCGAGTGCCCGTGGCACCAATTAGCAGAGGGCTTAGAGATCCAGGAGAGCGTATCTTGTTACACAAAGACCGCGTAAAGCTCAGCTCAAGATAGAATTTCCCGAAATCTTGACGAATGCATTCTCTCGAGATATACACGTTTATCTAAGACAACAGAATTCTTGTCAAAGGTGTGAGTTAGTGCATTCCTCGATACCATCAGATGGTCCCCAAGGCTGACTGCATTACTGTAGATGAAGACAGCGATAATATTCTTGCTAAACACCAATGGATGGAAGCATTCTTCTATTCGTTATCGTACAAGAGGGACTCGTGAGAGACGCATGAGTTAACGAACTTCACGTTTTCGAACTGTAACGGAAAAAAGAAAGGCAAGCTGAAACAAGGGTGACAACCATCTACATTAGTGTCGTGTCGAAATCGTCAGCTGACTCCGAGAATCGATTGGGAGCACGAACTGTGGCATGTTCCTCCGTTTTCTTTTCAGTTTGGTGCAGGACGCAAAACAGGCAAAGTGGTTTTCCTCCAGGATCTGCTTTCATTGAATACAAAGTGTCCAAGTCAATGACTGGCATGGATACTGTATGTATTATTTATTTTCACACAGACACACACATATACAGAGATGAAAAATGCACTGGTATGCACCATCGACCATGTTTACCTACCGGATAATACAAAAACAAATGTGAGTCATGTTAAATGCTTTTAACCATGTTTTTTTTTAAACTCCACCTGAAAAGATCCTCTGTCCGTCTTTTTGTCATTCCGGTTGTCCTTCTGTCATTGCATATGTCTGTTGATCCAGCGAATAGCGTATAAATGCGCACCCCGCCCCCCCCCCACACACACATACACGCAGACAGACATACAAACACAGACATTCATTCCTACATAATAACATTTCTATTTTTTTAAAAACTAAACCCAACATATTCCTAGTGCTCGAGCGTTTGCTCCAATACGTTCCAATCCCAAAATCAAATTCTGAAAAAAATCATTTCCGACATTCGGAAGTCACCGGCCAAGCTCAATAAAATGTCATTACACTATCTACGGACGTTTTTAAAATGAAATCGTACCAGCGATCCTTTTTGGTTTGGCCTCCATTGTCACAGACACGAGACTGAAAGCCGTGGAAATGATTTATAGGTGAGGTCGAGGGGAAGAACCTATAAAGAGATTTTCCACCGATTTCACTGGAATATAATGAGTTTTAACCAGAGTATTGGGATCAATTCTCGGTTTAACAATGAGCTCACTTTAGCTGAAAGAAAAAGCTGCAGTGCCTCAGTTTAGTTAAAAGTGACTAGTTTCTGTTTTATGTTTTTGCTCTAAAGAAATTCGTTGTTCGAAATTATTTGATCATAAAATTGGTATCGTCCATCATGTCCATGTCATAGTTTGCAGATAATTGCATATTTTTCACTGAATTAGGATTTTACAGGATTTTTTAAAATAACTTACACTTATATACAGTGGAACCTCGGTTAGCGAACGCCTCGGATAGCGAATATTTCGGTTAACGAACAAAAATTTCGTTAAAAGTTTGTCTTGGATAGCGAACAAAATTTCGGATAACGAACAGCCACGTGAACCACACGTGACCGACCAGCATGCCATCATTCGCGCTCGTTACACAGTTACGATCAGTCGTTCCTTATCTATGCGCATCCTTCTTATTTAGTGATTTTTGTGCTTTATTTTAATAAGATAATCCTCAATCATGGCTCCAAAGAAAAGTCTGTAGAGAAGTCTTTCTCTAACAGTGCAATAGGCAATAGGAGCCTAAACATGTTCAATGATAATGTGATGTCGTCTTACCCAAGAGTGTTACAAAAAAGGCAGAAGCAACAGACAGTGGAGAAGTTTTTTCCTTCAACCTCAAAGTGACAGAAAAAGGAAGTTATCCCCCGTTTTTACAATGTCACGTGCTCATGGAAGGGGAATCAAAGCAGTAATTCCACCCCATCCTCCCCACACCTCCATCCACCCACGCCGTCAAAACGACAAGTGTTCTTATGTTTAAATGCTTTCGTTAATGTTTTTATCTTTATTTAACTCCATTTATGTTGTATTATAACTGTTCTCACACACACACACACACACGCACTACATAAACCATTGTGTGCACGTGCCACATACACTGCATTCTTGTATGTACGACAACTATGACTATACATGTGCAACACATATTCCATCTGTAAGTACTACAACTCAGCACTACCATGTATATGCCCTAATGTACTACTGTATATGGATTAATTACCATGTGTGTACTAATGTACTACAATATATTTATTAATTATTATGTATGGATACTAATAGACTATTATATATACACACACTAGTGTACTGCTGTGTATGTGTAGTACACATACTTCTATGCATGTGTATACACCTTGTGTTTTACGGTATATACTGCTGTACTACTGTATGAAGTTCATGTACTATTTTGTATATGCATATATCTGGGATAGCTGGATTTTGAGCAAGAGTTCGGACAGCCAACAGCAAGAAAAATAAGAAAGTAATACAGATAGAACCCTGCTTACGAAGTCTATCTCAGTAAACTTTATGGGACCCTTGAATTTTCGGGAGAAGGAACAATGGAGAAGTGACCTCCTCTACATGATGATGATGAGGAGGAGGATACGTTTCGTGCACCCAGCAACACATTTTGACCGCCTGTTGCCTTCCAAGTGATTATAAGCATGGAGGGTTTCTTTGTGTGTGAGATGGCCGAGACCAGTAACACCTGTCGTTATGGAGCAGTTTACGTTCTGTCAAATTCTACTTGAGGGATTTTATTTTCGTTTTAAAAGGAGTCACAAAGCTTTCTTGCTGCATAGAAAACTGTGTGGCATTTAATGATGTTAATATAGAGGAGTGTGTGGAATTTAATGATGTCAGTATAGCTGTTGGCATTGCAGGTTCAGTTTATGTCTTTTGCACGTTGAGAAATATTTCATAGCCGGAGCGCTGTTTAATGTTTGAATGACTGTAGGGGTCTTTCATACAGATTTCACATTAAAGTATATCATGGCGACGCAAATAACATTAACAGTAAAAATACTCAGACAGAAAATAAACACATAGGCTACCGGAGTCGGAAGGTCTAACCCGTAAAAAGACTTTATTTTTTAAGATTTAGAAAAATTCCTTACGAAGATCTTCTGTAAATTCTTCAGTTATTTGTTTGTACGTTCACTTTGGAAAGATTTACACGCAAGTAAAAAACTAATGATGGAATAAAGTCTAATGATACCAGATAATGATACGTTCAAGATAAGACTTGCCGAATTCAAAGTAATCCATCCGTTCCATTCTCAAGATACACACCCACAAACATCAGCATGTACCGGTCAAGGCCACTCGCACAGACGTCAGAGTTGTACATAGCGAGTCAACAGGGCTGGGAACCAATTAAACCTATTTCCTTTATTTCTTATGGGAAAAACTGTTTCGGATAACGAACATTTCGGATAACGAACAACTTTCCAGAACGGATTATGTTCGTTAACCGAGGTTCCACTGTATATATATATCTATTAAAGTACGTAAGAAAACACAGCAAAAAAGAAAACAAACCTCTGATGTGGATTCCGGACTTTACGGTTTTCGCTGACCAAACAGACAGAGGCAAGAGAGAGAGAAAGTAAGAACTTAAAAATCAGTGTATGTCCCGATGCGTTAAAAACAAAAATCCTACCCGTACTCTCTACATGATAGAAATGTGATGCATTGAAATAATTAAATTGCTTCCCGTTTACATTACACTCCACATCCGCACCCAGCAGCCTGGTGTGGGCTCCTTAATTTCCTCAGATCGTTTTTTCTTTCAGTATACAGTGGAAATTGTTGACGAATTGTTTCACACGTTCACAAGCTTTCCTGTCACGCAACAGTCCAATATAATAAATATTTTTTTCCAACTTTTGGCTGTGCTTGCACATTTTTCTCTGTCATCTCGACAACACGTGTCTGCTGTTACAGCTGGCAATTTCTGTCCATGACAACATTATTTATATTTTCCATCAATATACGATAGTATCAGTCTGTTATATGGACGAGCTTCCGGCATAAAAACATCTTCCTGATCAAAGGCGCTTTCCCAGGAGGAGTATATAGCGGCAAAAAAAAAAAAAGACAAAAAAAAAAAGACAAAAGAAACAAAAATACTAGCACATGCTCTCTTGTCTTCACATCGGGCAGCAGCAGTGGTGGAAAATTGCAAAAATAACCGAAATGACAGAAGTAACAGAAAAAAACATAAGCAGTCTTTTTGCCGGCAACGGCCGACAGGGATGGATAGAGAAGCACAGGAGTCAGAGTACCACAACCAAACTAAAGACGACGAAGAAGAAAAAATAATTACTTATCTTTCGTGGAGCATGCGCGTGAGCTTTCTCTCACTTTCTCCCTCTGTCACACACTCAGACACACATAACATGTGTTTATTTTATTCATTCATTTCTGAAGTACTTTGGATTTGCCGATGTTTGCCAAGTTCTGAATAACACGCAATTTTGGCATCTATATAATTATGTCTTTCCCTGAGCAATTAAAGAAAACAACTGATTGTGTTTCTACATCCATATGTTAAAAAATCGTTTTTTATAAAGTACACTTATACTGACATCAGTAACAGAAATAGTTCAAGGAGGACAATAAAATCAACAACACTGAGGGCGTCAGTGTTCACGATGTTTTGACCAAGCAGGATTTTGTGTAAATATGTCTGTAGGTAGGAAGGAAGCCACTCAAGTCTGTTCATCCTGACATCCTGTCTGTACGTGCCACTCATCAGACCAGACAGCATCCAGAGTGCACTGGTCCTGGCTCTCCGTTCGGTAAGCACGAACGTTCAAGTCTGATGTTATGAACACCTCTTCCGGGAAAACCTTCTGTAGCTGCTGGCTAAATCTTTTTCCCAACCCTCTTCCCATCCCTCTAGTGTTTTGCAAGATTTTACTGTACTTTCGTACAAATAACTGATATTATGTTGTCAAAGAATATCGAGCTTGGTGCAAGGAAGGTAAATGTAGGATTAAAGTGGTTTTATTTTATTCTTACTGTAATTATTCAAGACATTTTTCGAAAGCAGAAATGTCACATAATTGGTAAAAGAAGGATAATCTCTTAGAAAAATAGACGAGAAATCTCTTAACTGTCCCATGGGATGCCAATGAATTTCAACCTACTTGTATCAGTCATCACTAAGACCTAGTCCTACTTCCTTCAATGATGTACAGTGGGAAATAAATAATAATAATAATAATAATAATAATAATAATAATAATAATAATAATAATAATAATATGATAGTGTAATCACTAAGAATCCACAATGTGACATCGTTTGAACGTACTGTCAAGTTTAAAGTCTTTTCAGCTTTCTAAAACCGATGGTCTTTATTGTGTGGAGCTGTAGTGTGGATTCAGCCGTGCAAATCAAAGTATACAAAGAGTATATCTAAGTTATTAATTATTCTTTCAATAAAAACATAAAAGCTTTAAAGGACGCGTGTACCAGGCGTTACGGTTGCCATAGACCATCCAGCGATTTCAGAAAAAAGGAAACCTCTTCCCTGACCTTGCCAAGTTTTCCCCAGACACAAGCATTACAACAGTTTCCTAGAAGAGGCAGTCGTTTTGAATGAATAAAACACGATTCGCCCTTAACGCAAGTGCACGCTGTTATGTCATGATGGTGAAGGTCCACTGAAGACGTACAACACAGAACTGGATCGTCCGCCGGCACTCCCTCCCCACTCCTCCCTACTCCCCCCCAAATCAATAATTCAGCTCGCCCCAAACCTCCCTTCGAACCGCCTGGTGCGCTGACACTCGAGCTCAGTGGACCTCGTCTTGTAACGCCTGGGTGCAAACGTGCGCCGAGATGCTTACGGACTTACCTGGTGCCAAGTGTGCCAAGGGAGGGAATCTTCCTGACACGAGAAGGTGTTATCCTGCTAAAGCTGGCCTGATGGAAACCTGGCTGGTGGCGGAGAAATACTTGCGGAGGAGAACAGGCAGCCGGGTGTTGTCGCCAACTGATCGGCGAAGTTAAATATCGGCACAAGTCTCGTGGAGCACGCGCGCGCTGGACCACCGAGTGCGTGAGACGGAGACAGCGGAGGGTTGCGCCAGAAGACGCGGCGAGGAGACCCGCTGCCGCCTGGGGGAGAGAAGTCTTTGTTTACCTCCTCTCGTCCACACATATTGTTCTCATATGTGTCTGTATTCCTCTGTCTCTCGTGCATCTGTACTGTGCTCGTTCATCGTTATCTTCTGTTCGCGTGTGAATGTGTTTGTGTGCGTGTGTGTGGCGGCGTTAGCTTAGTTGTTATCTTTGTGTGTGTATATTAAACATGCGTATTGCGGTGGGTGCATGCGCTGGATGTGCATGTTACTGTTTCTGAGTGAGGGAGAGGGAGTGAGAAAGCGGGAAGAAATGCAAATTTATTTATTAGAAAGTGAGAAACGGTATGAAACTACACATCTACAAGTTTATTTCTGAGAGAGTAAGAAAGTGAAATGAAACTTCTAGTTTACAAGTTTATTTGGCAAAAAGGGAAAATCGGATGAAAGTACCGGATTAGAAGTTTATTTACTAGAACATGAGAGTGTGGCATGTTTATTTATTAGAGATTGAGAAAAGACACGAAGCTGCATGCTTACGTTTAATTTATTAGTTAGTGTGGATGTCTTTACGACTTGTGAACAATTTAAATGTTGATAAATGTATAAACAGTTGTCTACATGTATAACCTATTTTTCATGAGGCTGTGACATGACTGTAAAACCACATTTATCCTTTGTTTCTGATGTTACTCTACGAACTTTCGGTATACAAAAATCTACTGCAAAAAATGTGCAAAGAAGACACAGACACAAAGGCTGAGAAGACAGACAGAAGGAGCGAACTGTACTTGTCTCCCAACTAAACAACACTACAAGAAGCACAAAATCAGCTGTCAGTTTGTTTTTTTATGTTTCTACCTGTGGGAGAAGGAAAGATGAAAAGGGCAAGCGAACAAACAGAAAGCTGTCTATCCAACAACACCTGACAGCTACTTGGGTACACGTGTCTGCTCTCACTCAAAAACCTTCGTGTTTTGACATATTTCTGAACTCATCTAACACCCCAATGAACGATCGCGGGTGACTGAGTTTGGGGCAATATCGGAACAACAGCAGCAGCAGCAGCAACTACTACTATAACATTTATCATCAAATAATGAAAGCTTATGGTGACGACATTCAACAGCATTACAAACATTTTCCTTCAGTTGAGCTTTCGAGCCCTGATATCTGCTTCTTGTCAGGTATGATCCTTAACAATATTTTTAACTAACGTCAATCCCGACTTTTGCTGTGAAGATGAATTTTCAGTTTGGTTTATCCATTAACTGGCTTCCTTCCCTGGATTATTTTGGAATGAAGTGTAGCATTGGTAAACTCACACCAGTCAATGCGGTCATCTACCCGTCTAAGAAGGCCCAGGCGACTGTTGTTCGACTTCTTCCAATTAGTCACCTAGCATTTATTTTGCTTGCCACGGTGTCGGCTACCTTCCAGGTATCCTCTCAGAACTGTTTTGGCCAAAGTGTTATGTCGAACGACTTGACCGAACAACTTTACCTCCGCCGTGAGAAGAGGTTCCTGGGTATCCCCTAGACCTTTGTCTAGGTTGCATGCGAATTCGTTCGTTCCTTGTAGGAGATCCGCAAGAGTCTTGGGAAACAGTTTGTTTTGAACACTTGGATCCGCCGCTCCTGTTCGGTGAGCTGAGTTTTCGTTTAACACCCATAAACATGAAGGCATTAGTCATTACGGGAACCTGAAACCTCAATGTTCAGAACTCGGGACATATTCTCATCAAAGTGAATCCTTATCTTGCAAATGTTAGTCAGTGCAAACACATTCTGCCAGTCACCTTGGTAAAACTGGAGGTTACAAGACAGAGGATAGTTTGCTTCTTCTGGAGACCAAGTGGCAGCTGATAACCTGGCATCAAATTACACTCAGTTCTGATGGCTGCAAGAAGGCAATCACCAAGAAAATGTCTTCGTAAAGAAGGTATTAGCTTAGCTGAGTTTATGTACGATAGCTACAGCAAACTGCCTCCATCAATCGAATTAAGTGGCTGCCCGGCAGATAGGAGGGAGCAGTAGGAGCAGGTGAAGGAGATAGCAAATCGGAGAAGAAAGATAGGCAAGTACAGAGGGGTATGAGCTAGAGAGGAAGAAAGAGAGATTGGGAGAGGGAGAGTTAAGGGTGGACGTGGAAGAAACAAGGGGGAGGATTAGATGTCACAAGAATTGTCAGTTAGCAACTATTAACCTGATAAATAATATTGTAGCAGCATCAGGGTTCTGCCTGTAGGTCGGTGGGTATAAGAATCCACTTTATCATCTGGAGCGCTCACAGGAAACTGCATCGGAGCGGGAAGGGAGCAGACCCAGACATCGAGAACAAAATTTGAGAAAATAACAGACCTATCATTTTAAGAAAATACCCGAAAGATAAGCGAAAAATTATCTGTTATTATGCAGATTGCTGTAACAGAGATTTCTAGTTTACACAGAATCAATAGGAAAAGACGACAAAGTTACAAGAAATAAAAATAAGTAATATATCTGGGTAAAAAGTTAAACATCTATATTATCGCTATACACGTGAATGTTAAAGAAAGAAAAAGGAACTACCCATCAGGTAGAGAAGAAATTAAGCAAAGTTTGTAACATAACAAAGCACTGTCTTTATTTTGTTGCAAGATTTTTGGGGACTTTTTTTTTTCTTCTAAAATCATTGCAGGCCCCAGTCGTCTGCTACTGTGAAGGATGACTCGGTGAAGAAGAAAAGAAGAAATGCACTCGGCGTCTGGCTACGTAAACGTGAAGGATAACCACGAACCCGCTGACAAAAACACATAAACAGTGCTGACCCCTAGTCCCGACCTCTGTCTATGCATGCGCGTGTTAGAAGGAACATGGCGATCTAGACGAAAGCGCAGGTTCCAGAAACCTGACAGCGCAAGTTATCGACGAGAGTCGTGCAAATCGTTCATAGACAGGTCAGCGAGATAAAGCGATGTAGCACGCACATGCAGGAACGCAAATGCACGCGCAGACTGTAAGAACGTGCTGCTTGATTTTAAGAAAACTTTTTGGAATGAGAAGTCAACGTGGACATGGTGCTTGTTCTCGTATCATTGTGGTTTAGAACAGCCATGGCCTGCATCTGTGACGATGAACAGAAGAGATTACTTTTTTTTTCTTTTTTTTTTTCTCCTTTTCTAATTTTTTTATTCCAGAGGAAAAAACGCACACACACACACACACACACATTCTCAATCAATGTTTTTAAAGTGTCCTTGTCTTCAAGGACAATAACAGTCTAAATTTCTCTCTTGTCGTTCTCCATCTCACGCATACATGCACTCAAAGATGGATTGAGAGAAAGAGAGCGCAACAGAGCACAAGAAAGCATACCGCGGTCTCTCTCTTTTCAGAATCTTTGTTCCTTTGATGCAGTAGTTCTCAAAATATTTTGAAAAATGAGGCAGTAGCTATGAAGTAAGGGTAAATTGTTGTCCAGAAGCAGCATGGAGAACTCAAAGACAAATGTCTTATTTCCATAGTTACAAAGAGGTGTCCAGACCCAGCAGATGATGTTTTAGCCCTAGAGTCGTAGTTATGAAACGGTTGCTAAGGAGACATGGACTAAAGAAACAGCAAGCTTAATGCTCTAGACAAATGAATTGTAAATTACATTGTAAAAAAAAGAAACAAACCCAAAACACTAAACGATTTTTTTTGAGTCCTCGCTTTTGCCCTCGGCAAACGACTTACTCTCGGTTCATAACTACGGCCCCAGGAGTTGACCGTTGCAATGACGTCAGCATACATTAGTGGAGTGTTTGAACTGCATCAGCGAGACTTCCGCTGGCTAGAGCTTCACTTCCGGTTCTCTTCGATATCTGCGAGCTAGTCAGACACTCGCGTCTGTATTAATAACAAATTAATTCTCTTACTCTCGGTCTTTCGTTTTCTGACTGTTGTGATTATGGGTTTTCAGGCAAATGCACGTGCAGCCTCTACCTCCCTCTATTTGGTTGTGACGACAATAGTCAACCTCTTTCTGACAATGTCCATGACCTCTCTCTTTCGTTCATTTATGCATTCCTTTATGCGTCCCTTATTTTGTTAAGTAAAAATAACTTTTTTTGTGAAATTACTTTTTTTTTTTCGTGATGCATTTAGTTCTCTAACGGTTCCAATTTGGTTACATATGACCGAATAATTTTTTTTTTTTTTACTGTATTCCAAGGAATGAGCCAGACTTCAAGAGAATCATTTTTCGTATTTTTTTATGCTTGCTTGTTAAATGTGTGATTTAGTCTTGTATATGTATTTTCCAATGTAAGGACAAACTTGCACAACTTGTTTTAAGCTTTTCATATAAAGATGATTACCTTTAGAAATATTTCTATTTAAGAGTTCCTTCGTTTCGCTTTTTCGAACACACATTAGTGGATGGAAGTGTAACACTGATCAACAGTATGTAACCGGTTAATAAGAATATCAGGAAAATGAAATATGAAACGATTTTGTTTTTCTACTATGCTATGCAAGGAGAGTGGCAGTGCCAAGCAAAGTAGTGTCACTGCCTCTGGGTTAATTGCTGTCAGTTGCCTTGACACCCCGCGACACTCAACTCAATAAAGATGGCGGTGTCCGCGCCCTCACTGGTGGCAGCAAGTGATAACGATGTCACTAAGGCAGTCGTCAGGTCTGGTCGTAAAATATGTATTAGCTCTACTTTGTGCGACGACTGCTGGGAAATAAAAAGATAATTAGAAATTTATGTGGTCTGTATATGCTTTCTTTTTGTCTTCACCCTTCTCTCTCTCTGTGCGCAAATGCGCATGCGCCACCTTCTTGAATTTTATTTTTATAATTTTTTTTATCATATATCTGCTGTTTGTTGTTCATTTCTAATCCTAACCCTCTCCTTCCCTGGAAGGAGAGACAGATGTGGGGAAGACAATTTTATTAATATCACGGAATCAAATAAGAGAAGAACGTGTTTCATTAAGAGGCGGAAATTACCGAGAACCAATGATGAACTTGAGGAACTGACCTGTAAAGGACGGGGGAGAACTGAGGGGTAGACAATCACTCTCGAGCTGTTATTGTCTGCACAGACTGTAAATACAACGGGTGAAGTTATCCTTCTTTCATTCTGACATATACATCTACATCGCCATGTATAGAAAGGTCAACAACACAGACGTGAGGAAGTGCAAGGATGAGTTGATGTTGAGAAGGACATAGTCAACAGAAGAACAGAAATAATTAGATATATCTCGACCTTTCAACTTTGACTACTTTCTGTGAAAGGTGATGTTTTAAGAGTGAAGTACGGAAGAGTGGTGTTCACCCACATTTGTGGAAACACTGTCACACACTGAGCTTTACCAGTGATTCGAAAGAAATATCACACTTCATAGGCCTGTAATAATTGAACATTAAAATGTTTCGAAACTTTTTGAACCATGCATTCTTGTAAATACCGTATAGACCACATTTTAAAATAGTTCTAATAAAACACTCCTAAACAAAGCTAAGACATTTAGTCGTTTAGTAATGCCTTCTTTGTCATCAGATTTGCTGTAAATTTATGGTAAACTGAAACTATGTTCTGTAAAGGGTTCTGTCTTCTTTCCATGCATAAAAGCACCCTCGACTTGGACATACGGCAAAGAAAACGAAGATCACAGTGCAAGCCACCCCAAGGACTTTATTGAAGATTGTTCTGTCATAGCACATCATACAGCTTTGCACCGAGGAACAGAAGTGCGTGAAATCGAGATGATGTTTGTGCTGGCCACTGTAGCAAGATGCATGAACCTTCTGCCAAAATAATTCTTGCCCCAGAAGTTTACTTTCTCTATCATCCACCATTTCCGCCTGCTTATACACTTATGGGCGTCTTTGACAAAAACGTGAAGGAAACCAGCTTGAACTGAAAAAGAAGTTTCCAGACTAGATAGATTGTGAAGCAATAACAAAACTTCTAGTTTAATGTATGATTTTTTTCTCAGAAAAAGTGGCCCCTGTAAAGAATTTTTATATTCTTATTTCGAGTTACCACACATGTCAATAGTGTTGCGGACGTTTTCCATATGCTAAAGTATTTTGCAGGCTCTTCGTTTAAAAGGCCAGGAAAAAAGCTCCTTCGCAAAAATAAATGCGTCTGCTTTATGAAAATTGGCACAAGCTTTTTAAACTCCCTTAGGATAGATAATTTTAGACGGATGTACTAGAAAATTTCTTGACTGAAGGGTAATAAAAGAAAGCTTCTCGAAATTTTGAAGACGAGCTCCACCATCATCAGACGGAAAACCTGTTATTCTTTCGGAATATCTACATACAGTACGAAGGGAGCATGATCACTTGGTGTAGACACAGTCCCAGCTACATTTCTCTATCGGGATGGAGAGTTAGTCTTTTGTGAGAAGTTTTGTCTCTTTATTCCTTCATCCAGTTATCCTGACAAGCAGTACGGTTGACCAACAAGTCTTCTGTGTATTTGTGTCACAGAAATCAGTTTTAACTCTGTATGCTCTGTCTACTGTAGCAGTAAATGGTCTTTCTCAAAAGCTGTTAATAGACGTCCTTCACCCTTGGATCCCAATCAACTGACAAGATAATGAGTTTCAGATTCGTCTGTGTAATAGACTGGAGGAGGTTAGCTGACGTGGGTGATTACACGTGTCAGCGGGGTTTCCTGCTTCACATCATTGCCAGCCACTGATTTCATCTCCCACACGATTCTGTCTTTACGCAGGCATTATTTGAGCTTCTTCGATAAAACTCTGAACATGGCTTAATGCATGGAAATTATGGGTACCTGGGAAACAAGCAAAAGGTGAAAATATGGATGAGAGAAAAAATATTTCACTCTTGTTGTAATCACGTTTTAAAATTTTGACCATTTAAAATGTCCTTATATTTTAGACCACTTTAGATAAGACTTGTTTAAGTTGTGCTTGGTCTTATCGTTGGTAAATAATGAAAAGAAAATAACTGTTAATATTCAATCTCGACCGCAGAATTCGTGTTTAAAAAAGCATTAGCTATTAAAGACAAAAAGAAATTCTTAGAAAAAAAGTCACCGAGAAAGCAAAATTCATGAACAGAACAAGGTAGATAATGATTGAAAGCTTCAACAATACAGCTTCACATCCATTTATTATGGAACCTCGATGAATTATTAACTAGCAGACACTGGGACACAGCGATAGTTCAGGTGTGTAGACTCTTTGTTATGTCAGGGTAAACGTCAGATGTCATAGGGAGGTCGATACTTGACCGGGTTACAAAGGTCGCATCAGTCTGATGAAGACGTTAGAAAAAAAAAAAAACTAAAAAAAGTACATCTGACAGCAGGTTGGTGCTGTTGGGTTTGTAAACAGGAAACGAACAGCGACCTCTTCTGCAGGGTTCTGTTGGATGTTTCCAATGCGCAGAAGGCAAGACACGCAACAGAGTCTTTTGCCAGGTTTGAGAATAACAGAGAAACACGAAAATCGACGCACGTGGGATCTGTTGAAACATTTGCCGAAGTTTTCTCCGATCTAAATAAGTAAAAAAAAACACGTTTCTGTTTAAAAAAAATATTCTGTTTTGAGTGGGCATCGGGAGCAATCATTGCTGCCGAAGCTTCTAGGTCGTGACTGGCAGTCCCTGGCTGTCACCGAAGGAGCTGCGCAGTGGAGCATGAAGACGCATGCACTGTCAATCGTTCAACACACCAGCCAGACCACTCATCCACTCACCTCTCCTCTGACATTTTTTCTGACCTTAAAATATTAAAGCAGAGAGCTGTGATGTCAAAAGTGGGCGAACTTAATCGTTTTGATGATCAGCAGATTAGTTTCTCCTCCTCCCCTATCCCTCCCTCTTGTCAGTCTCATAAAGGTTATAAAACCCAGGTGGTCGCAGGCACAGTAAACATAATGTTGCTCACCGTCACTAGGACAAAACATGCAAAATACGGGGCCTCTGTTATTCTTCTGTTGTTCACCGACTACCGGTCTTCTGTCCGCAGCTTCATGCAGACGTTGAATTTCCACACAAAGACATAGTACGCAGGACTCCATTCATAAACAAAACAATTAAAGACCTACTAACCTCATTACAGCCCAAACAGGTCTTTAATTAGCAAATCTTTTTGCTTGGCAGCCGAGTGAACTAGACACTAAGCTGCAAAAACACCCATACAAGGACAGTCTCACACACATACATGAAGACATCAATGCATAAAAAACATATACAAACATGATTCTTTTCTTTAAAAAAAAGTGATTATTTACAAGAGAAGGAGCGACAACAACAAACCAGTAGAAGCCTGTGTTTCTAGAACATGTCTTTAAGTAATTTTTTGCATTGTGCAAAAGTAGTTCCGGCATGCAAGAAAAAATCCGCATGCATAGCAAAGTTGCATTCAGGAAGAGCGCAAACTCAAAGTGCCGTCTGCTAATTCAGTTTATAAACAATTTGATTGGACGGGGATAGATCATTGACCAGGACGGAAATTGTTAAGAAAACATTGGCATAGAGTTAAGTGGAACGAAAATGCTTTTCGTGAGTTGGTGATGTGCACGTGTGTGTTTGAGGAATTGCGTGCTAGTGTCTGGCTTTCTTCACTTACCTTCACCTTCATGTCTATCGCTCTTTTTGTCCCATTTTCTATCATTCCTGTTTCTTTCTTACTGCCTCCTCTCCGACTGCCTCATGCTTTGCCTCTCTTTCTCGTAGATGTATGTGCATGCAAATTTGTAATTTACTGAAACAATATATTTAAATTAAAACCAAACAAAACAACAAAAAAAAAAAAGTAAAAACAAATTAAATTAAGACAAAGCAAAACAAAGAACGACATATTTGCATTTTACCTAACAGAATTTAGCGATACTTGCAGTTAAGGAAACAGAAATTCGTTTATATAACTCTCTAAATCCTTTACACTTTAGACACTTCAATTGTTACTTGAAGGACGGAAGAAAATCAAATTTAATTGAAGGAAGGAAGTCAGATTTCAAGTACTTATTAATACAAACAGTAGATGGTCTCAGTCTTTAACCCTTTGAGGTTGCAGAACTATTTATCTTTCTTTGACATTGCTTCTAAAAGTACTGCCTTTCTTTCTCATGTGAGAATCGTTCCTTCTTGAAGAACTGTTCTTATTGATAACAGACATTATTTACTTTCTTTTATTCTGTAAAAGTTCTGCAAAAAGTTGGAGTTAGCGACTTGCGTGTCAGGTGAACATGAGACGCGAGCTGGCCGTGCCGTCAAGACACGATGAGGTGGACACTCAAAGACATTTCATAAAATCTGATAATTCCTAGGCATACAGCTTGTTGGGGTCTTGTATAAGATGGAAATTTCTTGACACTGCTCTTGCCCTTCCTGGTCGATCCCGAGACTGGGTTGCATGAAGAACCGCTTGTCCTTTCGATAAATGAAGCTGTCCATAATTCCAGAGAGTAAAGGAGCCTGGTAGTTTTATGTAAACAAACAAATACATAAACATTGGTGCACTCTCGTTTCAGTGAACCCAGAGACGATAGAAGTATTGTGATCAAGCCAATAACCTCTGTCCAGCGTACCACAAAGTGTGGTGTGTGTGGTGTGTGTGTGTGTGTGTGTGTGTGGTGTGTGTGTGTGTGTGTGTGTGTGTCTGTTATAGAAGTGCCAGACTATCTGGACCGCCAGCTTCAATGTCGAACACTTGCTTGTCAGCGCTCAGCACCGAGCTTATCGGCTTGACTGGACTGTAAGTGGATAACACGCTAAAAGTCGTTCCTGTGCTTGCAAGCAGGATACAGATGCTACCCACCCACCCTAGTCCCTCCCTTTCTAAATACCCCATCCTCAGCTCCCCTCCTCCAGATCCACGATGTGCGGACAAACTTTTTTATGCTCGTAACGAGGAATCTTTATGCAATGCATGCCTCTGGGATAAATAGGCGCCAGGAACTCCTGTCTGAGACTGCATTTCTGCACGTGACATGAGCCAAATAACCTTTGAATGGGTTGGGGTCACGATGATAACGGAAATGTATATGCTGATTTTCTATTCCGATTTTTAAATAAAAGCCCACAACCACTTACTTCATCCAGCCATGATGTCGTCTAGGACTTCTAAAGACTTTGTGTTTATCTTTTACGTCGTAAACAAAAATGAACTCTTATCAATATATTAAAATATAACATTAATTGTTATAGATTTAGGATTAAAAGAAATAAAGAATAGTGGTGTCACAAATGAAGAGATCATGGACAAGAAACATGGCGGCGTGGCTCGGCTGACAGGATGAACCACTTTCAATTGCTGGCGTCATAATTGTAGTCTCTGGATGAGGTTATGTTGCGAGGCATTAAAACGCTTTTAAATTTAATTTTTTTAATATTTTTGTCTAAAGTTTTATTGTTTTGTGGAAATTGGAGAATAAAGCGTGTTTTTTTAACTTTTCTGATTTTTTTTTTTTTTTGTCTCAGCTGCATTCCTACTCTTCCTTTCATTTTGAGTGCACGATTGCACACTCCACTTACTCCTCTTTCTGCGGTTGTTTATGACTGCAGGTTTGGGCTGATGTTGGACAAAGAAAATAGATGTCTTTTCCCCCTTTCACCCCCAACCCCCAAACTGTCAACCGCGCACGAGACCCATTTGTGTTGATCTCAAAGTTCATCTTGGACATATCGAACCTCGAGATGAATGTAGTCATGCTTCCCTCCTGACCACGTTCTGAAAAAAGCCAGTAACGGTGGTTGTTCATCAAAACTTTCCGCAGAACGATAATTTGCTCTTTCAGCACATCCCATAACCTTTCCTAACCGCACGCATGGGGTATCCAGAGGAATGAACACATTTCACTTCGCGGTTCACCGAGAAAAAACATCCATCATCATGCCTTCAGATGCAGAACTCGCTCCCGGCCATCCTTCTGCGATGGAGTCTGTCTCGTTCGTTTACTACAAGTGCATCAATCCAGAAAGTTTGGATCAAATATGGAGGATGGGAAGAAAAGAAGTTTACACAGTAGAAGCAAATATTAGACAAATGCAATATGCTAAAAGTAATACATTCATTACAATACGCTAAGAGTAATAATATTGCATCTGCTGCTCAAGTTATGGTCTGAATATTATGACATCGGCTGATAACTGTGAAACTGTTTTAGTGATCATGTTCAATTCATATTTGAAACTTTCACACACACAGACGTACACACACACATACACGCATAAAAGCAGAGGCATATGCAAGGACACAGGCACTCGACCACACCATTCGCCAACATACTGCAGGAGTGATAACATAATGAAGCTGCAAGTTAAATTTCGCAATGACTAATTCAGAAAAAAAAATCTCTCACAAACGAACGAGTCACGTGCAGCGAGTCTGCTCTGACAATACTCCATCACGTCTTCCACGCAGGAGAGAAATCCGAGCCCTCAGGCTTCTGCTGGCTCGAGGTTCGCACTTTTTACACTTGTAGTGGCCGAGAAAGATTATCCGAATATTAACTCTGTGAAGAAGCCTTTTATTTCGTTGACTGCAAGGGGGTGGATGGATGTGGGTGTGGAGCGGGTGGATTAGTGGGTGAGGATGCGGAACAGATCCAAAATAGAGACCGATCCATCTTTTTGCCCAGTTCGCTCTCCTCCTCCCTCTTGAATCACCACTCCTCTTTTACCCTCATCCTTCTCCTCCCTGCAGCTTGGTCAATATCTCTGACACTTCACATTCTCTCGACTGGCCATCATACATTCGTGCTGACCACCAATAAGTAACATTGTGTTAAATAATTGTGATGAAGTGTTAAGCGTTTTTATTTTGTTGAAGACTTCAGCTACCACTTCGAAATTTATTTCAGAAACATCGACTTTTTGACCGAAGCATGTACTGAACAAGTTTGTTTTAACACCACAAGCGGCTGTTCTGCTGAGATTCATCAAGAGCTTGGTAGCTTTTATCATGAGCAGGCTGTCATTCCCCTGAAAGCGCTAATTACCACCATTATCTTAATTACAGCCGTACGTGCCATTAGGAATAGGAAGCAACAGAGAGAGAGAGCAGTTAGGAATGCACGTGCAGAGCTCAGAAACTATTCACCACGAGTTCTTCAAGATATGTGATACTTTTCCGACAAAATGACAGTTACAGTTTTATTACACAACGAGTACTATGTACACGAGTTTCTGACATAATGACATACCTTACATCTCGTCAGACAGACAGACAGACAGACAGACAGACAGACAGACAGACAGACAGACAGACATGGCATAACCCATGTTAACCCTCCCAAATAACCGTTTCTTCTAACGACAGTTTGCTACAGAGAATTAAGCTTAAAATTGTCGTTAGCCCCGACAAAGCGAAAAGATAACAAACAGAAAGCATACCATAGTTTTAACGATGAATGAAGAGAAAGAGGAGAAAGTCCCGTTGTACCGAGGCGGTACACACAAGGGTATTTAAAAGAAAAAAAATGTATTGCGCTGCCCTTTGTTATTCTCTCTCCTGCCTAATAATCTAACATTTAAACAAATTGCATAATGGAACGTTGCGTTTTTTCATCCCTCCCTTATTCTTAATTTCTCTCTCCCTCTGAATTTCTCTGTCTGTCTCTTGTCTCATTCACATTGCGATGAAAAATACACCAACCTTCTGTAGCTTAAACACTCTCCATTTACCAACCTAAGCAAAAGTGGTCTGCACATTATTACTTCCCTGACACACACCATTGAGAATGCTAAAAGCAAATATGTTTTTTAACGATGATAATGAGGAAAACAGACCGTTAGCAATACTCATGAGACCAACCATAAAGTCAGTTCTCAAAAAGATTATTAAGCTTTTCTGTGCGTTCATTCTTGCGTACACCAGTGTTTATACATGTGAAAGAGGTAGTTATATTTTATGACCTCATGCACAGATTTTTTTTACCTAGGTACGCTAGCAAAAGGCATATTATCTTTTAAAGAATACAATCATGAGTTGAACCAAATACCCAAACGATCCAAAAAACATTCCCTCTTATAACCAATATACCTCGAAAAAAAAAACCCAACAAAATAAATAACCAACAAATCAACCAAACCTACTAACAGGACAACAGACATATACAGCCGTGTGTCAGTCTACTTATCTACCTCCCTACAACTTTAATTCTACCTTTTACTTCTGTTCAGTGTAGAAAAAACTATAGTACACAAAGGTTCACTTCAATAATAACAGATGTGTCGAACCATGGACGTGTATAAGTGGATTGCTGTCTGCCAAGACCAACGCTTAGCCTCTTGTGAAGTTCTCTGCTGTAAGTCTCGGCGAGCCTAAACAAAGAATGTGACTAAACCGGAAGCTTTGTACACACCTGCCTCGTTTCAGTAGTTAACTGTACAAAATCGCCTGCTAGCAGTCCAGTAATACAAGTTCGTAGTCGAACGCTTGGGATGTATCGACGTTTGGTTACATTACAAGTCGGGAGTATGCTACAGGGGAAAAAATCCAGTGTTTTAAAGGTTCCGTCTGGCACTATTGTTACCTCCCTCTAACATCAGCAAAGTTCACATTTTGTCTGCAGCGCTGTCATTAAATTTTTAACCTAGTGATATTCTCTCCGAGCTTGTCACAAGACCAAGTATAAAGGCCGACACGAGAGGCAAAAACCATGACGTGGGTTGGAAGACTGAACGCCGGGGTGGGATAGGTATCTTTTTCCATATCCGATTAGCAACCAGCAATAATAGACAACACTGAACACTTTGCTTAGGTTAAATTTCTTCTTTTGTCTCATCTTCTCGAAAAACAAGATATTCACTCTCGAGACGAGACGATGGGAAATTTCTTTTGATGGCGCTCGCATATGTAATTTCTCTTTTCTACATCAGAAAAATTACATTACCTAGCGTATTGACCTCCACCAAGAGATAGAATACTCGTACAAATGCTCAGCTTAAGTTGACACTCCCATCGACCTGTTGTAGAAGTGAGCGGTGTCTGTTATATGAGAATATGACTGTATGGTTGTTGATGATTTAGTTTACTTCTGTATATCATTTCTGTACAACACTGAGCAAATCGTTTGACAACGATCTACAAACGTTTATTATTATTATTATTATTATTATTAACAAAGCATTCAGGACCAGTATTAATTTTTATAATAAATTCAATAACAGCAGATAAGTTGTATTTTAAGGAGTATCGACGTGAGACGATAAAGAAGTCAAGGGACGAGGTCCGCTAAAGGGGAGAAAATCAGTGTTTGGCGGGTTCAGTCCAGCAATATTGTGTTACTTCCCTTTATGATAAGTTAGGTTATAATGCGGATTAATGCTAGAACATTTTGAACCTAGTGGTATTCTCTCCGTCAATCTCAATATGAACAGGCATGCACCTGATACTACATGGCAAGTCTGGAGTCTGCGTAATGGGAAAAATATAGTGTTTGACAATTTCCGTCTGGGACCATTGCTTATTACTTCCCTTTAACATCGGCAAAAACTAATAACCTCTTATCCTTTCGTCGGCTGTGGTGGGCTGGACTGGTTGTATAGCAGGTGTCTGAAGGAGCCGAAAACTAAACCAAAGTTTATTTCCAGTTCTAGAATCCGATCAATCTTTTCGCGCAATTTGTTCTTTGCTCCTTCTCCCCATTTGAGTGACCACTCCTTTTTTACCCGCCCCCTTCCCCGCACTTCAGCTCTTTTTACTCTCATGTGCGTGTTGACTGAAAAAAAAAACCTGTTCAGACTTCAAAAAATTCATGCGACGAGAGTACGCTGTTTGATGATCACGTTTAACAATATACTTTGGTGGGATTTATTTCCAAAACAGAATAAAGAAGAGATAGACTATAATTGAATTACTCAAAGAAGGCTGGAAATCAAATGGTCAGCCTCGATGAATCACCAACAGTCTGTGCTGGTGAGAATGAAATTAGGTTTTTGTCTCCTCCAAGGGACGAACATCTGTTTCATGGGGTCCACGACCAGCACTACATCACCCACGTCATGGCTTTCGCTTCTCACGTTGGCCCCTGTATGAGACCTTCCAGCGATCAAGAGAATATAAAAGACAGTTTAAAAAGACAGGAACGAAATACAAATCTATACACATACAGTGATGCTGTGGAAAATACATATTAAAACACTCACACACACACATCTAATAATACAAGTACAATTATATGAACAATAAAGGTATACAAGAAATGTTCGGCTCAATGTTAATAGAAAAGTCCGCACGCTACATTTAGTTTATTGGTGAAGTAGATTATATATTTTTTTAAAAAAACCTAATTAAATTTGAAAGCACATACCACACACACACACACACACAAATCAAATTGCGATCCGTTAAAAAATTCAAAGCAAGAAAATGGAAATAATATAGATAGAATCACATTCGCTAACACTCATTAGTAGTGCAGCACACACACGCATGCGTGCTTAAGTCAGTCAGTATACATGAATATAAAAATGTGTACGCACATACCTTTAAATAATGTGCGGGATGTGTGCAAAGATTTACTTACATTCATCGACCCATATGCATACTTACTGTGAAATGGGATCCATTTTCTGCTTTCGTTTAAATATTTTTAAACAGGATTTAGTGAAAAGCGCCCACAAATTCTTTGTAATGAAGCTATTCAAAAACTGTTCTTCTTCATCTTACTGTTTATATTACCTCAATTTCCCTTGACTAAGAGAAACAAAATGAATGTATATGACACCGACAATATTTGTGCATGCGGTGTTCTGCAAAAGTACTTATAAAAAAGACTATAGTTTCTATTAAAAAGTAATAAAATTATGAAAAACTACTGTTACGCAAACGGATTCGATCTACAGGGACTCCTTTATTCTGTGAGTGTGTGTGTGTGGAGGGGGGAGGAGAAGGTAATCTTTTTCCATGTCTATAAAATAAGGTATTATTATCATCCTGAAGCCATAACTGACTGATCGACTTTGTGACGACAGATTCTTTTAGATAATGAAGTAGAAAACCATATGTACCATGAACGGTACGAAGCTCATAAACCCACAAAAAGACAATTTGTTTGTCGGAAATAATTCTCAAAATGTATCTGGAGAGATCAATCAGCAGTTGTTGGAGATAATATGGTTTGCAGGGCCAGTAACACTGGTGTGTATGATGGGTGTACCCACTAATATTATTAACTGCATCGTGTTCTGGCGCCAGGGGTTGTCAGACCGCATGAACCTGTGTCTCTTCTCTCTGGCCCTGATGGACACATGTCTTCTGGCATGTACCTTCATCGTCTATTCTGTGAACTCTTTTGTAAGCATTACTGATTGTATATTGAGCAAGGAGATATATGCGAAGACAGCAACTTTCTTGCTAGGTATTTTGAATGGATTTCGACAAACTTCAGGGTGTATCAACATAGTGATCGCGGTAGACCGATGCTTGTGTGTGTTGTATCCACTCCGTGTTCAAGCTTTAATGAAAACACGTACTGTAGGTATTTTCATTGTCGTATGTTTTATTTTATTTCAAGGTATTCATGTCATGGTGCCTCTAATGTCTACAGTTGTGTCAATACAAATCGAAGGTAAAGTGACATGGCGAAACGTTCCTTCTCAGTTCTATTTGGAGAATAAGGTCTTCATGAACATACTTGTTAAAATATTATTAGGAACAGTATTTAATATCATCATCTTTATAATAATATCATTAGCAACCTCAATCACAATAATGCAATTGAAAACAGCTATGACTTGGCGAGAGAAGACGAGCACCACAAGGTCCAGCAACCAAACGCGGCAGGTGGCGGTGACCAAGATGCTTGTTATTCTCTCGAGTACTTACATCCTCACCTTGCTGCCGCTGGTGGTCAGAGAAACCGTTGTGCTTTTTTTCTTCGATTGTACTCAGGTTTATAAGTCATGTTTTGAGATACTCAGACTCGCTAGTGGCATGGTGTACACGTTTCCTCAAATAAATTCGTGTTTTACCTTTTTTATTTATTTAAGTCGCTCTACGAGATTTCTAACCGAATTTAGAAATCTTTCGTGTATGCTTTATTTACAGCAAAAATATGTGCTGAAACAAGCAAAGAAAACGATATTTAAAAATGTGTAAGTAAATGTAACAATTGTTAGGTTATTTGTTGAATATTATATGAAGTGTTTTCATTGGAGACAAATGCAATAGAAAAGTATAGTAATTTAAACTAGCCTGTTGTTGTCGTTGTTGTAACTCGTACTGCATTGGCTTTATTGACAATTTACTTTTATCAAACTAGAAGAAGACAAAACTCTCGACTTACTAGACTTTAATAGCTACGGTTCCTGCAGTAAATCGATGTCTTGTTCTCCTTCCTACACAGTACTTGCGAATGCGCTGAGCATTTTTCCAACGAAAAAAATTACTGTGGTGTCCCATGGTGTACATTGTCAATATTTGGTGTTCGACAAGGTTTAGTCAACTACCAGGCCTACTGTTTCTATGCACCGTCTTGAAATCACACGCGGACTTTTGCAGTCTGTACATCGACGCAATCGAAGTCTTCTACACTCTTTCAACATTTTGTTGATCGGAAAGTTATAACCAGGGGCATAAATACATGTAACTTACTTAAAGTAGATATGAGACAGATTTTTTGTTATTTACAGAGGGTCGACAGTCCTTCTTTTTTGTGATATTTGAGGAGACAATACTGAACATTATCGAAGGAACGAAAGAAAAGGTCTGATCAAAGACAAACTCTTTATTTGTACATATACTGGGACATCACAGTAAGGGAGCGAAAGTAGGATGTGAATTAGTTGCTTATGTTTGTACGTTTAGAGCAGCGGTTCTCAACCTGTGGGGCGCGACCCCCTGGGGGGTCGCGACGTGCCTACAAGGGGGTCGCGAAGGTGGTCCTTTTTTAAAAGTTTCTTATACCGGTATTAGTGAAATTAGTTTAGATTGTGTAACCGAGTGGTGAGGGCGATCAAACTCCAAATCTCTTCTCCCTATTCAAGTACACTGTAGCGGCATGCAGTGACTTCTCACTTCCAAAACTCAAAACACAATCCCCCTCTCAACAATTAAGCCTCCAATCTCCCTCCTCTCGCATTTTGCCCTCTCTCTCCCCCAATCTCTCATCGCTGACTCCCCTCTCCCTCTCCAGTCACACCTCTCTCTTTATTCTTAAAAACATCTAAAAGGCACGCATTCAGGAAACGTCCATCATTCACACCCTTTCGCCCTCGCACGTGCTCACGTGCTCAGTCCTAGTCCTCTAGGTCCCTGACAGAAGGCCATGACCAGACAGTGCGGGGTGGGGGCTTAAGAACGACCGATGACTGCTGCTAATGGCATATTTATCGGACATATTTGAGAAGCTGAACGTTGTGAATACTTCTGTGCAAGGGAAAGACACCACCATATTACAAACAACTGACAAGATGAATGCTTTCGTCCGAAAAATGTCGTTGTGGACGCAAAAGATACGCCAAGAAAATATTTTTGATATGTTTCCGTGCTTGTGTAAGTGCAAGGCTGACAACTTGAATCTTGATCAGGTGAAGAAGGTAATTATTGCCCATCTCAACGGACTGCAAGAAAGGTTTCAGCATTACTTCGCTGAAATTGATGTGACTAAATACGATTGGATTCGTAATCCATTTCTGGCTGATCCTAGCACAAGCGTGCTGTCCACGGAAGAAGAAGAGCAGCTCATCGACCTTTCGAGTGACCAATCCCTGAAAATGGTCTTCCAAACAACACCAGTGACAACATTCTGGATTAGCGTCAACGGTGAATATCCTCTCCTTTCTGAGAAAGCAATGAAAGTTCTTCTGCCATTTTCAACTTCGTATATGTGTGAGCAAGGATTTTCAGCATTGGCAGCACTGAAGTCTCAATACAGAAATCGTGTGGACGCAGAGGCTGAGCTGCGAATAGCAGTGGGTACGAACATCGCACACAGGTTCGCTTCTCTATGCAACAGCAAGCAGGCTCAACCTTCTCATTAATCAAAGTGAGTGTCCAATAAAATAATATTTATTAGTACCGCAGAATTTGCTTTAGTAAAATTTCATTAACAGTTATACTTTTTGCAGATACGAACTTTGTTCTTCCGTTGTTGATTTCCTCGACGCGGCGTTCAAGGTTAGCTAAGGCTCCCCCGCTCCTCCACCGACCTAGCTGGCTAAGGGGGGTCGCGGACGTACCGGTGTTCGTCAGGGGGGTCGTCACATGTAAAAGGTTGAGAACCGCTGGTTTAGAGTGTTCGTAAATTGAACTGAGAGGGAAGCGAGCTAAATCCCTAAGGGTGGATAACGTCCTCACGAAGATCAAAGATGGCGGGCAAGATATAGTGAAGTCTTTTACCACACAATGCCGAAACATTTTGCTGGCCAGGCACCAGTCATGAGCTGTCACTCATCATACCCTTTCCAAAGAAAAGAAACGAGAGGCAGTCCCAGAATTATAGAAGTTTGATTTGTCATCAGAATAATGTTATGCGAGAAGTGATCCAGTGGTGGAAGAGGTGTTAGCTGAGAAAGAAGCCAGATTTTGGACCTGCAAGAACACTGCTGAACTGAATTATATCTGGAGTAGCAAAAGAACAGCTCCCTGACTGCTGTCCAGTCGAGGAGAGCTTCTTAAGAAAGCAAAAGAAGAAGAGAATTTTGTATGAACGGCGTCGGACTGAAGTAGAAAAACATTTCTGTGAAAGTGATGACGAGGAGAGAGCAATGAAAAAAGTTACTGCTTTCATGATTTCAAGACAGTGGATTAAAGATGGATCTGAATGGAACTATTTGTGTGAGTGTCATAAGAAAGACCACAAAGGATGCTGATCACATTCACGAAAATAGTTGGGTTGGGTAGGTCAAAATTATAATTACTGATTGTTTAATGTTATAATAATAGTTTGCTTTGTGTTATCTAAAAAACACAAGAGGTCGTTTGAAAGAAAGAGAGCGCAGATGTTGCAAGCCTGAGTGTAGAGGTTGTGAAAAAAGGACTAATCAAAGAATTTGTTTTAGCGAAAGAGAAAGGGTAATAACTTTTACAAGGGTCTTTCCTTTCTCTGTGATTTGCAAAGCGTTACTAGTTCTTTTATAGATGTTAGGCTATGTTAAATGAATACAGTGGGCAATCTTATTCAAAAATGTTAATTGTATGTAGGTTTTACTGCATTTTAACTTGAGAGAGTTCCTATTTCACTGCCAAGAGAAACTTGTATAAATTATCAGGATAACTACAGTGTTGCGTAATAACACATGCTGGACAATGAACATTTTATATAAATTTATTTTAGTCTTTTTAGTCTTTTTTTAAGTGCTATATTTCCGCAGTTACTTCTATTATAACATCACTGAAAATTTTTCAATGTGTATCTTGAACCTTGTGATACTACAGTCTTTCGGGTTTTTTGAAGTTTGGATGCACCATTGTCAAGTCAATGTTGTCCTAGTTGAAAAGAGCATGAAGCATTGCAAGAATCTTTACCATAATATTGTTGTCTTCAAGAAGGCTTTAGACAGAATATGGCACGAGGGGCTGTGGACGTCATAGACGCTGATCAATCGTTATCCGGGTCCACGCTGTGTCGAGCTCAATCCACAGTTAAACAGAATTCCATTTATATTAAATCATATGAAAGCGCTGTATCTTTTAGGCCTCATCTACTACAGATGTATGGCTAAGAAAGCACCAACTTTATAGAGGGAAAATCACAGAACTAAACTGGCGCAAAGCCATCGTACCTCGATAGCCTTAAACAATACACGTGTACCTCCTCCAGTGTTCGGTATACTTATACTTCATTTTACATGCTGGTACCTTTGATGAGAAAAAAAAATATGTTGCTTTAAAAGAAACCAATGTATCGACGATTTTTGCATACACTACTTCGGCTTAGAGGACAAAATAGTTTTTTGAATCGACTTCTTGCAAGTCCTGGACTGGGAGAGGGAACATGTTGACAAACTACAAACACATAAAATCTCTTTAATTCCCTTTATATATATATTGTGTGTGTAAGAGCGAGAAAGAGAGTTTTCACAAACACAGCTTTCAGACGTTTCATGATGACGAATTTAATGCAACTCTTTATCATGATAATCGTAATGCTAAAGAGGCGTTACGCACCTTGCCCTGTTCACAGCTAAGGTCACCACGCATTACACAGGTTACAACTAGGTAAAAGTAAGAAACAAAATGTAAATGTCTACACATACAGTGTAATGAGATGTGGTAGGTCTCGTATTGCTTCGTGTACGAATGACGTCTTGTGTCTGACGTCTTGCATGCGTCATTTGGTCCACGTCACTTGTAGCAGAAAATGACGTCATATACAAGAGTAAAGCAGTTGCTCTAAAAATAGCCGAATGAGCCTTTGTCCGCCATCTTCTTCATAACTCTCGGTGACATTCCTCTGAACTTGTGCTTCTTCCATTCGATTCACCTACTAATCATCTTCATCCTCATCGTCATCCGTGGGGAGCTCGTCGAGCGTTGTGTGTGTGTGATTTATTTCCCGTTCGTCTTATGAGATACTGTGATGCTGAAGAAAATCTCTACTGAGACATGCACATGGGTGAACACGTAGACAAGCACACAAGCACACACACATCCCCCTAATTTCTAACGAAAGCCAGTGAAGGGATATGAGCAATGAAGACATTCAAGATTTGCTCGACTTAATGCTAATAACATTCAAGTATACACGCTACTTACAGTTTATAGGTGATAAAGATTATAATTTCAAAATGATCAAAAATAATTAAATTTCAAAACACAAAATACAAAATTCATACTATGAATTGCGACCTGCTAAAAAATCAAGGAAAGAAAATGGAAATAATAAAGTAAGGATTACATTTACTAACACTCATTAGCAGTGCAGTACACACACGCACGCGCGCTAAGTAAGTCAGTATATATGCACATGAATATAAAAAGTGTACGCGCAATTAAATATTTTCAGTAATGTGCGAGATGTGTGCAAAGATGTACTTACATTCATCGACCCCGTATGTATCCTTACAGTGAAATGGAATCAATTTACTGCCTTTGTTTAAATATTTTTGAATAGGACACAGTGAAAAGCGCCCGAAAATTCAATTTAATGAAACTATTTTTAAAAAACACACCTTTCTACTTCATCTTACTGTTTATATTACCTCAATTTCTCATGACTGAGCACTAAGAGAGAAAAATGAATATACATGACACTAATAATATTGGTTTTAATGCCTACTGTGTTATAAAAAATACTATAAGAAAGGTTCATTTGTATTAAAAATTACAAAAATTATTTAAAAAAACCGATCCGAATTACAGGACATTCACTTATTCTGTGAGTGCAAGTGTATCTATTAAAAAATAATAAAATTATGAAAAACTACTGTTACGCAAACGGATCCGAACTACATTTATTCTGTGAGTGTGAGGGGAAGGTGATTTTTTATCCGTATCTATAAAATAAGGTATTATTATCTTCCTGAAGCCTTGACTTACTGATTGACTTTGCCTGCTACAGTTTCTTTTAACTAATGAAGTAGAAAAACCAAATATACTATGAACGATACGAAGATCATAAACCCACAAACTAATTCTCAAAATGCATCTGGAGAGATCTATCTGCAGTTGTTGGAGACAATATGGTTTGCAGGGCCGGTAACACTGGTGTGTATGATGGGTGTACCCACTAATATTATTAACTGCATCGTGTTCTGGCGCCAAGGGTTGTCTGACCGCATGAACCTGTGTCTCTTCTCTCTGGCCCTGATGGACACATGTCTTCTGGCATGTACCTTCATCGTCTATTCTGTGAACTCTTTTGTAAGCATTACTGATTCTACATTGAGCAAAGAGATATATGTCAAGATAGCAAGTTTCTTGATAGGTATTTTGAATGGATTTCGACAAACTTCAGGGTGTATAAATATAGTGATTGCAGTAGACCGATGCTTGTGTGTGCTGTATCCACTCCGTGTTCAAGCTTTAATGAAAACACGTACTGTAGGTATTTTCATTGTCGTATGTTTTATTTTATTTCAAGGTGTTCATGTCATGGTGCCTCTAATGTCAAAAGTCGTGTCAATACAAATCAAAGGTAAAGTGACATGGAGAAACGTTCCTTCTCAGTTCTATTTGGAGAATAAGGTCTTCATGAACATATTTGTTAAAATATTATTAGGAACAGTATTTAATATCGTCATCTTTATAATAATATCATTAGCAACCTCAATCACAGTGATCAAATTGAAAACAGCTATGACTTGGCGAGAGAAGACGAGCACCACAAGGTCCAGCAACCACATGCGGCAGGTGGCGGTGACCAAGATGCTTGTCATTCTCTCGAGTACTTACATCATCACTTTGATGCCGCTGGTGGTCAGAGAGACCGTTGTGTTGTTTTTCTTCGATTGTACTCTGGTTTATGGATCCTGTTACGAGATACTAAAATTAGTCAGTGTCGTCGCGTATACGTTTCCTCAGATAAATTCGTGTTTTACCTTTTTTATTTATTTAAGTCGCTCGACGAGATTTCTAACCGAATTTAGAAAGCTTCCGTGTATGCTTCATTTACAGCAAACATTTCGGCTGAAACAAGAAAAGTAAATCATTAGTTAAAGAAACAGTAAATTTAATAATAAATACACAGTTTCTACAGAAGTTTAGAAATTTAAGTCTGCAAATGCTATGGAAAGTCTTGTTGCATAGGATATTTAATATAATTGTTCTTCACAATTAACGTACCTCGTTTGCGTTTTTTCCTGACCTTGACCAAACAGTAACCAAATACAGAGTTTCATTGAACCACCGATGACGAAAGTTGAAGAAAACAGATAAATAATATCAAAGAGGACGGGTAAATAAATGCAGTTCGCAGGTTATTTGTCGAATATCATAGTAAGACTTTCCACCGGCGAGAAATGCAATAGAATTACTGTTATTAATCCAGAAAGAGAAAAAAAAACTTTTGACTTAATCGACTTTCATAGCTACGGCCCCTGACGGTAAATCGATGTCTTTGTCTCCTTCTCATGCCATCTTCATCTCATGTGCTGAGTACTTTTCCTAGGAAAAAATGAATGTGGTGTTTCATAGTGTACATTGTCTAGTCAACTACCGGTCAACTGTTTCTAAACACCTGGAAATCCCATGCAGGCTTTTGCAGTCTGTACATCGATGCCATTGAACTCTTCTACACTATTTTGACATGTTCTGATCGGAAAGGTATAACCCGAGACATATTTAAATGTCTGTATTTTGCGGTAAGTAGATATCACATAGATTTATTTGTTAACAAAGGATCGAAAGTCTTGACCTATTGTGGTATTTGAGGTCACAGTATTGAGGACTATATTATGAACGAAAGAACACTATGATCAAATACAAAACTCTGTATTTGTACATGTACTGGGATATTACAGTAAAGGAACTCAAGAAGGATTTGTATTAGTTGCTTTTTGTGCGTTTAGAGTATTAGTAAAGTGGATATTTTTTATGTTTGATGGTTTACCATTTGTACCACTATCATACAGACTATGGCAATGACTAACCTTATTAATATCAGTGGTTAATTTATTCTCGGGTGTGCTCAGATACACAATAAACAAAACAAGTGCTAGTGACAAGATAAGGTTGTGCATCACAGTAAATTAAAAAAATACGATCTTACATCTAGACCATTCTTAAGACAGACCTATATCATCATATATCCAAACCCACCACCAAACCACCACCACCACCCACAAACACACAAAAGTGACAATTAATTTGTCATTAAGCCTCTGGGATAAGGAACAAACAATTTCAAGTGCTTGTTACTTCTCCATGCAGGCAACAGACAGTGCGCTTTACCTGACCTCTATAAAGCAAAATTTATTTGTTATTACGTATTCTCGGAGATGGGTAACCGGTACCCAGATCTTGGCCTTACAAAGCCTGAACAAGTAGGAAAGAATACAGATTGTGTAACGTCGATTCCTTAGTACTTGTGCCCTTTGTGGCTTCTGGCTCATTCTGTAGCATGTCAAAATACTTTTTAAAGAAACAGAAAGGAGAAACAATTCTTTATCATTTATAGTGTAACTTCTTGTTGGATGTTCATCATTGCCAGCTCTGTCATTCCTGTCAAGTTGAGTAAATAATATTGGTACATTTTTATAACCTCGCAATCATTATAAGCATTATAAGGTTTATCTTTTTGCTATCTATTTGCTGCAATCAATGCAAGCTATGGAAAAATTAATGAAAGTTATATATCGTGTGTGGACAAATGAACGAGTGCACGTTTACAAGATAATAATGGTTATACTTTCTTGACATGATAAGTCCGTGTTAATAATTTGCCATGAACCCTTTGGCTACTTTGTCACCGCCACATTTGTACCTGCCTGTAAAAAGTTTACTCTAAGCGCGAAAGAATAACATCTTAAATGTTGTGGAACAGAGAGATTGGAAAGTTCGAAAATGCAAGGCAGACTGTGTCAACGAATTTAACTATTTTACGGCATTTTATTTCATTTTGCTTTATTAAAAAATGTATATATTTATAATGTAAAGTGAGCATATTTTATTTACGAGCTTTCCTACATTTTTTTTAAAACGGCGCGACAACACAAACCCCTTTAGGTCTTATTTTAGTAGGAATTTGAGAAGCCAGATAAAGTAAATGTTTCACTTAAACGTAGCCATTGTGTTCTTTAAGTTTTCTGAATTCTATAAGAACGCCAGAGCGCTATAAGTTAAACAGTCGTTTCCTCGATTAATGAACCCTGAATAACCATTTAAAAAAAGAAAATAAATCGTCGAAAACCAGCAAAGGTTTTATATTAACTTTAGTCCTTAGAGGAGAGAGGAGAGGAAGATAGCTGAGTTAGAGCACTGGAGTCTGAAATAAGATCCACGCTGGATCGATACCCGAATGGCGCAGCAAACTTTCCCCAATCGATCCAGCTGGTAGCAACGGGTACCTGACTCCATAGACATAGAGGGTTGGGAAAGGTCAAGCAGCAAGGGAGAGGACAAAAGCTGGCTCCGAGAAAAGTGAGGTGTATAACTCTCATACCCTGCGACCTAAAAAGGTTAGAGGAGGAACTTTTGAGAAGAGTGCTGATGTCATTTGTCATGTGCGACTTGTTAATGTGAAATAAAGACTAAGAATAGCAAATCATGAAAAGGACATTTCAAATTGTCGTCTCTGCATGTGAGAAAGGGTCCGAACTTGTTTGATTTTGTGTGTTTATTTCCAAGGGACTATCTCTTACACACGCACACATCATTTTCACATTAATTACCCAACACATACAAAATTCATTCCTAATGTTTTTATTGTAAGTTTCTGGGAGTAAAATGCGTACATGAATGTCTCTCACCAAACAATAAAGTTGTGTGGTAACAGCAACGTGGCACATATTTTTACTGTAAATTCCATGAGCAATAATTCTACGCCAAGAGTGGCTTTGTTGCCCTTGACCCAGCACAGGAAAGCCGTCCATATTTTGCAAGACGGTATAAATAAATAAACTTTGGTATTCGATCAAGTTTTCTATGCAAGCCTAACTTCACAGTGTGCCCGAAAAGCCTATTTACAGCAAATGCTTTCCCAAAATTCTGATAGTGTTTATATAGGAACGGCCTTAAGGATTAAAAGATTTGTCACCGGTAGTCTGACTTGCTCTTTAAACAAACATATTTTGATGACATCTACATTTTTACCAGCGTTTTAAAATTTTTGACAAAGTTTTCTTTTCAGCAGTGAGTTCATGGCAGCAGAGCAAGGCACAAGAGAACCAGCAGGCAGCGTAACATGGAGATATGAATACGGTTAGTCGGGCCAGCACTAGAAATGAACTCCGCCTGCCCTGTGCCGGAACTAGAATCTCTGTCCAGAGCTCGTTTACACAATATGTTCTTTCCGTCGTCCTCGTCATCAGGTCCTACACAGGGGCCGACGCGAGAAGCGAAAGCCATGACGTGGGTGATGTAGTGCTGTTCGTGGACGCCATGAAACAGATGTGCCATGGGGCCCGTGGCGTAGATACCAACGTCCTCGCCACCGTGAGTCTCCCAAGCCATTTTCACCAGCGCAGACTGTTGATGATTTATCGAAGCTGCAAGAAGTGGTAACAGAAATTTCTTAACCTCTTGAGCATTAAATTTCTAGCGCTTTTTAAGTAATTACATTTATACCTTATCATTACTCTATCCCGAGAAAATGTCGATGGTCATAGTAGTATTAATAATTCCTTCTGTACAAGCCTGCAGTGTGAGGTTACATTCTCAGTATAGACAACGCAAGCAGGGGACAAAGTAACGTAAGAATATTATCAGAGTCCTCTAATTGAGATAAAGTAGCGAGCAAGGAGGTAGAGACCTGTATCCACGCCGGTGAGGTTGACCCGTCCTGGCCCCGGGCCATTGCCGTATGACAACGTGGCGTAGGGCATTCCATCTAATGGTTCTTCGCCTTTCTCTATGACATCCACGAGGCCTGAAAATTACGTCAAACATGTTTGTCTTTATGTCTTAAAATCATTAGCCATAACAGCTTTAGACATGCGAAGTTGCTAATCAAGTTAGTAATTCAATGAATAATTCAATGAATATTAGTTATTACAAAGTCGTCGTAACAACAGAAAATCTAATTACTTAAAGTATTTTTACTCAATTAGGTAATAATCTTTGCTGTCGCAATTCATTTGATAAAGTTACCTAGTAGATACCGTAACATAAAGAAAGATAAGTAGTACTGAATTATTGATATTTTTGGGGTACAACGTCAATTCCATTTTCCTGCCCAAAACACATACACACGCACAAACACAAACACACTTTCAACAGCTACTGAATATTTCCGAAGAAGTGACTGTACCTAGAATGTCATTGCCTCGTGAAGGATAGCCTGCGATATTGAAGACATGTGAGTGGTCAGCCGTCACTACAATCAAGGTGTCCTCCTCCCTCGTGAGGTTCAGCGCAGCGCCAACGGCGTCGTCAAGGGCAACGGTTTCCGCCAGCGCCAGTTTGGCGTAGTTGTCATGATGGGCGTGGTCGATGCGTGCGCCTGTAGAACAACCGGATACCAGAATTTAGCCTTAATCATGTACAATCCTGAAGAATAAGGACAGAGAGAGAAGTAAAGAAAAAAAGGAGTCGCAGAAGAAAATGAAAAAATATGGCTGAGAAGGAAGAGCAGTTTAAGACGGAGGAGAATTTGAAAGAAGTAGACTAAAGGATAAAACGAAAATAAAAGGAAGAATGTAATTAATGATTGACGATGACGATAATAATGTTGATGATTACGATAACGATAGTGATGAAGATGATGATGATGACATCCTCAATGGCGCCAAAGAAGAAGATGAGTGCTCAGGAGTGCAAGGTAGAAAGAAGAGGGTCAAGAACACAAAAGTCCGCAGTGTTGTGACCACGACTAAGGGCATTAACCTTCCACCAAGAGGAAGAATCCTTTTGGATTTTTCTGAAGAATCTGTATGGCTTTGACAACCATCTCCGACAGAGAAGGTTCGTTGTATGGATTTCGCTTCAACTCGTATTCCATGTGACTGGGATTGAAGAGACCTGTAAGCACATATAACATTTCCGTATGTTTCTTGCACAAAATATGTGACATTTATATACATGTACCACTGTGAACAGGTGGGTGGCATTATTACCATATGACTTGTGGACGTACTGATGTACGGTCTTTGACATTGCTGACTTACATACGATTCTAAATGACAAAGACGATTAGTGTCTTAGAAACTGTCATTACTGAAATGTCCACAATGACATATCTATTTTGCCCTCGCGATGCAACACACAGAAGCCAAAGATGGATGACTCCCAGAACATGAAGACAAACCTAACACGTAGTCCGTGGTTTGTGGGTCTACGGCGTCAAACTGCTCTTTGTTCCAGACGTAGGCAGCTTTGGCATCTGCAGGCTTTGACCTTTTCCACATCTGACATTTGGCAAGATTGAAAGACAAACCACTTCATCAGTGAACACACTCGATAAGGTTTTGTTTACAATCGGGTTTTGTGTGTCCGCGCTTGCTTCTTTTAAAGAAAAATCATAATCTTAATTGATCGAATTATCATTATATGTGCTAAAATTGTATTAATGAAATTTGAAAAAATGCAAGTGATTCTTTAAGAAAGTTCTGTTAAATACCATATACTAAATTAGTGTGCATTATTATGGTATTCAGTAACATATAGTGGCGATTACTGTTCAGGTCTAAGCATTATCCTAATTAGAGTAAAACATCAATACAATAATATTAACTACAAATACTATAAAATGAATGACTGTAATAGATAATAATAACTAAATATCAATTAAAATAAAACTACATATTAGATGAGGAAATAACCAAAACTCAAACAAAAAGTAATAAAGCATTAAAAAGTTCATCAGAGTAAAAATGTTTTTTCACGACAGATTTACAGATGGCGGTCAAAAATAAAATTACCTCGACAAGGTTCTTGCCATCTCTACGGCCTTTAGTAGGGTTTACTTCCTTTGTTTCTGGATCAACTGTTGTGTTCGGAAAGAAAGTGCGGCGTCCTCCTCCCATAATAACCTGAAAAGTTCAAAGGACATTGCGACTGTTCCTTTCTCCCGCCACACAAAGACGAACAAACCCCTTGAAGAAGTTGAAGGCATGACTGCACTATTCACAAATCAGTTTCTACTTTTAATAATAATAGTAATAATAATTGTAATTATTGTGAATGTCATGATAATGGCATTTATTGACAGAGCTTCTTTCCTCACCATCGATGGTGGGCTCAAGGCACTTATCCTAACTAAGCAAACATGTAGGAATACACGAAGGTGCATGAACAGAAGTTAAGCAACAAATGCAAACTAGAGAGTTACACACATACATACACACAATTAGCATGCGATTGGTTGTAGACATTAGTGTCTGGGTGGTGAAATACGACCACACGGATTCGACCAGCTCATATCGACTTTCAAAAGGATGGGTTACTTGCTTAGGTTTTGCAAATTAGAATGTCATAATAAGCTAAATGTCACCATTTGGAAAAGAATAAAACAACAACAACAACAACAACAACAACAACAACAACAACAACAACACCACCCCCACCACCACTAGAAGAAAATTTTGCTCGGGTTGTCAGTAAGGAAAAACCCTGATCATCAGCAATGTTCGCATACCCGAATTTTTGGGTTGTCCTCCACAAGCTGAGCACTGACATCCTTCAGGACCCTCTTGCACAGGTCGTTGGCATTGTGCATGTCTGCATCCCCCTCCCAGTCGCGCTCGGGCGTGTGGGCGTAGGCAGCTCCAGGGGTCGCGTGCGTCACGCGTGACGTCGTCACTATTCCCGTTGCTTTTCCTGTTTATGAGAGGAAATAGTCACCTACAGATCATGAGTCATCTCTGCATTAGCTTTGTCATCAACTGAAATATATGGCTTACGTAATTTATTCTCATTCCCACTACACCCAGTGGAAGATTGAAGTTCCCTGAAAGCCACCCAGAACTGAATTATATACCCACTTTATGTCTCCACACTCGCATCTCTACCTATCCTGTGTTGAAAACGGCGACGAGATAATGAGATGAGATTGTAGTTTATATGTTTATATTATATACAGAGAAATTTCAATTTTGAATACACATCAGACCTAACTTCGACAAGAGTAACACTTGCTAAACATTCGCAGACCCAATCTGTTTTACTCGCAGGATAGGGGTTGTTTAAGGATGAATAAAAATAATGCCTTTGCAAACTGTCTCAATCAGAGAAGACAGCACCTGCACTTACCTGCAGTCAAGGACCAATCCAGAATAGAGGAGACGCTCCCTTCTTTCAGTCTGTCGCACGACTTCCTCAACACCCGAGCATCTACCCCAAGGGTGGCTTTGTTGGCCTTGACCCCGCACAGGAAGGCCGTGGCTGTGCCCGCGGAGTCTGAAGTCTGGCTGTCGACGTTATACGTCTGCAAGACCAGGATGCTGAATTAGTGCAGTTTGTGTTTAAGTGGCACGGACAAATAAAAAGCACAGCTCCGTATTTTTGCCAAGAGTTAGCAGCCATATGGCTCCCACTCATGATGAACACAGATTACACTTGAGGGCAATAAAGTGGATGGCTGTCATAAAGAAAAAAAGGAAAAGTGCGAGTGGAGATATTAAACTGTGGGTACATTACAACAATGGCCTGAACGAAGCGAAATTCGTTAAATAAGTGTTAAGTGTGATGTTTAGAAACAACTTAAAAAAAAATAATAAAGCTTTGTGACAACTAACCAACTTCAGCTTTTGGTCAGATTTTAAACATTTTAATGATTATCAATTTTTTGAAAACTCTTTTCAGTGACATTAATCTCATCGGTCTATGAGTGAAATTAAAAAAAAAATGATCCATGCTAGGTCGAGAACCCTTTGTAAATGTTTAAATGTTGTTAGGTATTGACTCTGTAATCGTCTCAGATTATAAACTAATATCAAGACGGGTTGGCTTCAGAGTACAAATAAAACTGCCCTCACTTGTTGCTGATGTCCTTCCAAATAAATTTAAAAAAAAACCAGTTTGATTCGTGTCGAAATACAACCGATACCTTGGAGAAAGCGGCGTATGGGAACTTCTCGAAGTTCAGCTGTGTTTCTTCACCACTCCTTCCTTCCCTCTGCCCCTTGTAGATGCGGGCGGCCGTCACCGTGGACACACCCATGCCGTCGCCTAGAAACAAAATAACGTTCTTGGCCGTTCCCGTGTTGGGCCGCAGGTTCAAGGCATCCTGGAGGCTTTGCCATGCCTGACGGTTCCACTCCTCGGCGACTGCAGAGAAGAGAGCTTTCTGTTAGGACAGGCTGGCTCATTGTGCATTCTATAGAGGTAGTAGAAATAGCAGAAGTAGATAAAAGAAGGAAGAGCAGTCAGCGAACTGCAGTAGGGACCATTTCTTCATGAAGCGTCAATAATAATAATCATCATCATCATCATCATCATCATCATCATCATCATCATCATGATGAAAAATTTGTAAAGTGCATACTCACACTCCTAAAGAGCAGGCTCTTAGCGCCAAAGAGCAAAAACGAGACATGACCAGCATACAAGGGACAGGAAAACAAACGAATAACACATGAACTAAGAATAAATAACGGTACTAATGACGAATAAAAACAAATGAAAAAGCGCAAAGAGGAACAAAATAACAAGAACTGAGAGTATCATGATAAAGTCGAGGAGGGAAGAGTGTGAAATATGACTAGCCTGGTGGGAAACGTTGTTAGGAGTAATGTTTATTCTTCAGGATCAGTTTTCTGTTTGGATTAAAACAGCAAGGCGTCTGCAAGCTTTAACACGGAAAAGCGAACATCTTGCCGTTAGAAACAACCGACACTCGAATTTTGTTCAAGTACACGAAGGAAAATTTATGAACCTTTAGGCCAGCGGTTCTCAACCTTTTACATGTGGCGACCCCCCTGACGAACACCGGTACGTCCGCGACCCCCTTAGCCAGCTAGGTCGGTGGAAGAGCGGGGGGGGGGGGAGCCTTAGCTAACCTCGAACGCCGCGTCGAGGAAATCAACAACGGAAAAACAAAGTTGGTATCTGCAAGAAGAATAACTGTTAATGAAATTTTACTAAAGCAAATTCTGCGGTGCTAATAAATATTATTTTATTGGACACTCACTTTGATTAATGAGAAGGTTGAGCCTGCTTGCTGTTGCACAGAGAAGCGAACCTGTGTGCGATGTTCGTACCCACTGCTATTCGCAGCTCAGCCTCTGCGTCCACACGATTTCTGTATTTCGACTTCAGTGCTGCCAATGCTGAAAATCCTTGCTCACACATATATGAAGTTGAAAATGGCAGAAGAACTTTCATTGCTTTCTCAGAAAGGAGAGGATATTCACCGTTGAAGCTAATCCATAATTTTGGCACTGGTGTTGTTTGGAAGACCATTTTCAGGGATTCGTCACTCGAAAGGTCGATGAGCTTCTCTTTTTCTGTGGACAACCCGCTTGTGCTAGGATCAGCCAGAAATGGATTACGAATCCAATCGTATTTAGTCACATCAATTTCAGCGAAATAATGCTGAAACCTTTCTTGCAGTCCGTTTAGATGGGCAATAATTACATTCTTCACCTGATCAAGATTCAAGTTAACGTCAGCCTTGCACTTACACAAGCACGGAAACATATCAAAAATATTTTCTTGGCGTATCTTTTGCGTCCACAACGAAATTTTTCGGACGAAAGCATTCATCTTGTCAGTTGTTTGTAATATGGTGGTGTCCTTCCCTTGTCTGGTCATGGCCTTCTGTCAATGAAAGGGTGTGAATGATGGACGTTTCCTGAATGCGTGCCTTTTAGATGTTTAAAAAAAAAAGAGAGGTGTGACTGGAGAGGGAGAGGGGAGTCAGCGATGAGAGATTGGGGGAGAGAGAGGGCAAAAGGCGAGAGGAGGGAGATTGGAGGCTTAATTGTTGAGAGGGATGTTGTGTTTTGAGTTTTGGAAGTGAGAAGTCACTGCATGGAGACAGTGTACTTAAATAGGGAGAAGAGATTTGGAGTTTGAGCCCCCGCACCACTCGGTTACACAATGTAAACTAATTTCACTAATACCAGTATAAGAAACTTTTTAAAAAAATGACCACCTTCGCGACCCCCTTGTAGGCACGTCGCGACCCCCCAGGGGGTCGCGACCCACAGGTTGAGAACCGCTGCTTTAGGCAATGCTTTCTAGAGAGCTAGGGTTCGACTCTTGGCTTATAAATTGCGCTTGTCTCTGGAAGTCGGGGCTGCCGATTATACTTTAGAGCCCATCACGACATCAGCAATTGTTTTTATTGCACTTTGTGCTGTTTGTGTGCGTGTGTGTGTGCTTGGGTCAATGAAGAATGCGCGTAACTTCAAGCACCTCAAAGTACAGATAAGGGGGCTCTTTTGTAAGGGAGGTAAGCACGGTTTACTAAAATTCCTGTATTAGCAAACTATGTTACTTCCCTTATTTACTTCGTTGACTAATTTCACAATAAACTGCCCCAAAGCAGCCATTGTGACATTTGAGCTGCAGTTTACACCACTTCCACAGGCGAAGGTAGACTGTTTTGGTTCTGTGAGAAGAATCTCAAAACGACACCACTAGATCGAAATAAATATTATTAATCAAGGCCCAGAAAATAAACCTGTGTTAGTTCTAGTCACTCTTCGCGACAGAAAATTTCGGACACATTCAGGGGGTCACCCTGACCGATTATACCACACTGGCCTCCTTCACAGCAGCTCACAAAGAACAATGCACTGACAGCCGATCGCTTGGGAAGATTTGGGTGCTTGAGAGTTCTGTGTCACATACAATAATATACAGCTATGTAATCAGTGCAAGTGTGGTGTGGTGATACCGGTAAAAACATGAAATGTTTTCATGTTGTTGCGAAAAGTTTATGTAGCTAACAAGCTTTTTTGTAACATATTTACATGACAAGAAAAGCAGCGCACAGAGCAGACACCACTCCTCACAGAATAACACATGCGACTATTTAACACCGGAGTAGGCTGGAATGTCTGTTTTCTACTTTTCCCTCAATATAATTATGGGTTTCAGCTAACTGGGACTGTAACAATCTAACTCTATGGGCCTAGCAAATCTGCAGCTGTCATGACAGTATATCAAGCAGGTGTCAACACTTACCGGGACTTACAGCAACATGGAACACAAACAACCTGATTATACAACTTCGCATGTGTGACATTGTGAATCAGAGAATAACAGAGAAAGGGGAAGGACTTTGAGAGAGAGAATACTCACACTGGCCATTGATGTGACGCATCATGCCTGTCACAAGAAGTACCAGAGCAGGTAGTGTAACACCTGTTCTCATCGTCGGGGACTGACCTCAAGAACGCCGTGGACACGAGAAACGAAGCAGCTGGACAGTGCGGGTGAAACTTTTAGCAACCAACATTGCAGGCGGCTTTAGTGTGTTTATTAGTAAACTGCGCACATCATCCCGTTAATTCATATGTCATTACCCTCTCCTACTTTTCAGACAAAGCACAAGCTTTATTTTGTTTCTAATCTTCGGACTTTAATCCTTTTTTTGGCGTGCACACACAAACACACAAGCACAAACTTACGCAGACACACATCTCATTGATACACGTGCGCAAACGTTTCAGGACATGAACAAACACGTTGTGGAGACTCACCCTGACCTATGACATCGACACTCGTAAAATTCCCCAGTCTCCCCGTATTAGCCTGCAGCTTCGAGTGCGGTTCTCTACTTTTGAACGAAGATACATGTCTGAGCCACGTACACACGTGCTGACAATTGTCTCTCAACGATCTCATATTCTATAGAAATCATCATCCCTATACATACAAAGCTGAAAGAACGCGCTGGCCAGTCTTTACACTACAAGAAGTATGTGAGTAGCAGAATGTAACAAAGCGCCGATGCATCTCTCTGGCACGTGCAACCCTTAAGTACACGTAGAAGACTTAATGAACTTACTTGTACAGGTCGGAGTTCATCCGGTCAGCAGAGATGCAGTGAGCTTCACAGCGGACAGTGAGTATGGAGGGAACAGACCTCGCAGCATCCGGTCTCGCTCGCACAGTGGAAATGGCGAGAGAACCACTACCCGCTTCCCACCCATCCCTCCCCGCCCTTTCACATCGCCCCTCTCTTCATTCGCTGACTGATGTTAACCAGAACATCCCGCGTTGAACCCTGTGAACCGCAGGCGCGCCGGGAAGGGTGGAGGGTGGGTAGGAAGTGGTTGAGGAGGCAGGGGGTCAGGTTTGAGTCTGCCACCATAGGGTGATAATCGCCCCTTCCTGGACCATCCGTCGTCAGTCCCATCCAATCTTTCCCGCATCCATATGGTGCCACTGACAAAGCTGCTGCTATCTTTAGTCAAGAAGGGATGGGTAACATGAAAGTACATGTACTGGGTCGGTCGTACGGGAGTCTGAGTTTAGTGGTTGTGGTGGTTGCGGGGGTGGTGGTGGTGATGGTAGTGAGTCTTGGCAATATTGCGCTTGCACCCATCTTAATAAACAAGAGTGACATCTGTCACCATTGTCTTCTTTGTTTGAATCGTATACCTTGTGTTTGCTGGCAGGGAAGTGGTTGGGTTAGAGGGTGTATGCATATATATATATTTGAGTGACAGAGTGAATAAGTGTGTGTGGCTGAGAAAGAGAGAAAGACAAAAAAGAAAAGTTTGTGTTCTATGATTCGTTCCATCTTGATCTGTAATTATTTTTTAAAATCTCAATGTCATACAAGTCTGGAAATGTCAGGAAATAAAAACAAGTTTTTGAAACAATCTTTTATATTTACAATTACATCTTTTGCAACATAAGTTGAAACATTACCTCATAATCTTTACAATATAGGTAAATAAAATATACATGTAATATACAGATGAAAATGTACGTAAATAAATATATTTCAAGGACGAAGGATTAACATATTAAGGGTGAAAAAAAGAGACTTCTTGATATCATCCAGGCTTATGATCTGATGTATAAACATCCTCACACTATTCACACGTCTGGTTACATTTTCTAAAGCACAGTCTCCGATCGAAGGAGTCCTCACTGGAACAGTCTTCTTAGCTTGCACATCACAATAGTAACACAATGAGAGCGACTATTAACCTCAAGTAAACAGAAGTTAGTGTCGGGAGGTAGGACACTGAGTGTGCAGACGAGATATCACATTTGAGAGTGTGGTCCTCCGTGCAATGACTCTTATCTGTTCCCACGCACGCAGCGTAGGCCATCACGTGAGCGATGTAGTTCTGCTCCTTGACTCCCTGGATGAGGAAAGCCATGGGGCCCGTTGCATACACAGCCACATCCTCAGCACCGTGGGTTTCGTCTCCATCCGTCGTGGGCACCAGTGCGGGCATGCGGAAATCTTCATTAGCTGCAACCGACCGCGGGATGAAGATTGACGAAACAAGTGAGAACAAATGCAAAGTAGCGTGATGGAAAGAATATTATGTAGAGTAAGAACATAGAACATAAGAGTAAACAAACCAATTTCATCGATTGTTTCTGACAGACGAAAACGCCAACAAGCATTTGATCCGAACTTTAGCTATCGCACATTGGTAGTTCGGTCGAGTTAGTATTACTACACCCAGGTGATTTCCTATCTGCTAAAATCTTTTTCCTTTCAATCATATAAGATATCATGCTATAATTATATAATAGGTTGTTTAACTGTAAACAGGGAAAACATTGTGTTTACGACTGTCCGTATGAATATTTACTCATACTTTCCTTTCCTACATCCTTAGACAATCTGTCCACCCCACGGAGCTTTGAAGCTCAGCGGCCTAAACCTTGTATTCTTCAATCAACCCGCAAGAATTTCTGATGTATATACATAAGCACATACATAATATTAACATATACCGACACACGTGCAGGCAGGCAGCCAGACAGACAAACAAGTTTAGCGCCTAAGGGAAATAACTGTTATACTTGTGTCCACGCCAGTCAGATTTCGCCGTCCAGCCCCTGGTCCGTTGGCGTACGACAGCGCTGTGTAGGTCATGTTGTCCGTGACCTCATCATTTAGAGGGTCCATCAGACCTGCGACAAGAAGACTCCATGGTAAAATATTGCCATCATTATTAGAGCTCATAATGCAATAAGAAATTAACACAATAAATAACTAACATTAGGAAATGGACACAGTGATGCAGATGTTTAGAATGAGATGAACATTTTGGAATTTTGTGGCCTTTGCATGTGAGAATGTCTCTGGCTGAAATATGGCTGTCATAGGAGAACCCTTTTTTTCTTATTAAATGGCCGAATGCATGTATATGTGTTTGTACATGTGTGTATACCCTTAATATATCCATGACACATCAATAACACAGCCAAATAATATATTTTTATGTAGTATACAAAGCCATGGCCTCGTAGACAGAGACCGTTAGATAGAACTCTCCAAGCGCAGCCGTGGCTTACCCAGGATGTCATTGCCTCGCTTAGCGTACCCGGCGATGGTGAAGACGTGCGAGTGGTCAGCCGTGACGACGATCAATGTGTCTTCGGTGCTGGTCATCTGCAAGGCCACACCCACGGCATCGTCAAACGAAGCAGCTTCAGACAGTGCCAGCTTGGCGAAGTTGTCATGGTGACCATGATCGATGCGACCCCCTGCAGTCAAGATTCAATGCGTGGCAATGGCATCGAGCAAGTGGATAATAAGCAAAAATCACATTTTTTTGTAAGCGCTGTACTTGACAAAATTATATTATTGTCTTAATAATATATGCAATATAATTATAATAATATTAATGCTGCCGAGATAAAAAAAATATTTCACTATGAAACTTCAGCAAACATCAAAGGATGCTTAGTAAGTAAAGGCGAGAAATGTTTATTTACCACTGACAGGGTGACGGTTAAAAGGTCAAAACACGTGACTCGGGATAGACGTACCTTCAACGAGCAGAAAAAATCCGTTTTTATTTTTTTTAAGGATCTCAATAGCTTTTCGAGTCATCTCGGCGAGGGAAGGCTCGTTGTCTTTGTTCCTCTTAAGCTCAAACTCCATGTGGCTGGGGTTGAACAAACCTGCCAGAAAGAAAGATAACCGTAAGGACGACCTAAGCTTAGTGACGGGACTTTGTATATACGCTTGTGTACGAGTTTCAAAAGTGTGAGAGGTGTGTAGCGAAGAGAAGGACACAGACTTAATATAGTGGGTACTTTTCGACTATCTTCCTTGTCTACAATCCTGTGTAGAACCATCAGAAAAATTGGAGAGAAATAGCGTTTGTAATATCTATTAAAAAAATGAACTCAGTAATTATTTCTTGGTCTCTTCCCCCTTCCTCTTTTTATGATATTAAAAGGCTTATTGTGTGATAATCAGACATAGAAATTTAGTTATTAAAGAAAAATAAAATATTAAGTAAATCTACATTGCCTATAGTCAGTGTTGACTTCTTACAGCTTGATACATCTGCATGACGATTAATTCTAAATTGTTTTCCTTAATCAGTTATCACTTTGGACATAGGATTGAATAAATCCTCGATGATCAAAGGTTAGTAGAATGGGAAAGGGGGTAGACAGAGAGAAAACAAGATGAAAACCACCAATATTATTTCACAAAATGGGAATAATCAAGATTCAGTCGTCATGAAGAGCGGCTTACCGAGCAGGCAGTTGGTGTTGTCCGCAGTCACTTCATCAAACTGACTTTTGTTCCACACGTAGCGCGCCTTACAGCCTCTCCTGGCCTGCTTGGACATCCACACCTGACATAGCATGGACAGTCATTCTGATACTGGATTTCGAACTGAATGCTATTGTTAAAGACTGTAAACAGACCGGTCTTTTCGACCACAAACACACACAAACACACAAACAACAAACCACGAGCGTTTGTCGCTTCACGATTTTTTGGAAATGCGTTGTCAACGTTTTTTTCATGCGAATAAATCTTACATTGGTGAGGTCTCGGCCATCCAGTCTGGTCTTCGTATCAATCTTTCCTGTCTCCGGGTCAGGGTTCGTGCGGTTCAGAAAGGCTCGTCGGCCGCCACCGAGGACTACCTGTAGAAGACGAACATAAACCTCTGTAGAGGGCGGGTTGTCACGTGTGTACAGTGAAGACATCCCGTTCACCCCTCCTGCATTATCCTCCCTCTGTCTCATTTACCCGATGTACCAGGTAGGGTGGCAATCTTGTCATTTACGATAGTTAATAAATAAATGACAGTTTTATTGTCGTCAACGCTTGTCATTTTACAGCCCGTGTCTTATGCCAGGTGTTTTGGAGGGGAGTATATTTTCTTTCTTCGGAATCGTTTCCACTCAAACAAATTAAACTCATTAGGTCAGTCTGTTGCCTTGGCACTAACTTGTTTTCTCGTTGTCATTCGACAACACGAGTATTTTTTAAACCAAATCAAAACAACAAAAATCAACAAAACACAAATGCAAAGCAATGGCGATGGAGGGAATTGGTGTTATATGCCGAGCTAACAACTAGAGCTAAATCACGGCAAAGGCACAACCAAGCCTGTAAACAGAAAAAATAGCATGTCCGAGGCAAGATCCGAACCCAGGAAAACCAGTCCTCAAGGTAGTGACAGGCGACGTGTCTCCTCAAGATTGACAAAGGCGTTGTAGGGAGTGTGGAGGGCGGGAGAGAACAGAACCGCAAAAACTTAGGAAAAGAAAAAGAGAAATACACAAACATACATATTCCAACCATAACACGCGCACACACAGACTGCGTTTGGGGAGAGGGGAAAAGTACAAAAGAAAAGAAAAAAAGAAACGACATCTTTAATGCCAATGACTCCACAAAAAGAAAGAATAAAAAGAGAAGTGAGGCCCCAGATGGATAAAGACTACTACCGTAATGTCGATGTTGTCGTCAACTAACTGCGCTGCGATGTCCTTCACCCCGTATTTCTTGCAGTCGTCGTCGCCAGGCGGCAGGTCGGTGTCGCTCTCCCAGTCGCGATCAGGTGAATACGCGTAGGCTCCGCCAGGTGTCGCGTGCGTCACTCGCGTCGTGGTCACGATGCCCCCGGCCCGACCTGAGAGGTTAACACAACGATCGTCACTAACCTCCAATACGATCACGATCATCGTCCATCACTTTCGTTTTGTTTTGATGTCTTTTAAGTTTTCTCTGTTTTTTAAAAAGTTTTAATATATTTTTTTTCTTTTTCTTTTCTTTTTTTTTTTTTGACTAATGAGTCAATCCAAAGCCGTACTCCATCCCTCTTGATCACGTGTTTCCCTGAGGACGAAGGAGCTGTACGAAACATTCTCGTTTGAATGTATGTACGAGATGATCATAGTTCTTTCTTCCTTTTTCTTTCTTTGTTTGCTCTATTCGTGTGTGTGTGTGTGTGCATGTTGTAGATGAACAAGATAAAATACAGGTAATATAAACTTATGGTAGTTAACTATGTAAAGCTTTTACGTCTTTCCGGATGACATGGAATCCCCAGGTTACAAAATGATATTCACCATCTTCGATGAACTGCTTCAGAACACTTTTGACTTTGACAGTTTCGTCCCCCATCATAGAGCAGTTGCCTCGTACCACTCGGCCGTCAACACCCAAGGTACCCGAGTTGGTCTTCACCCCACACAGGTAGGCCGTGGCAGTACCCGCGGAGTCTGGTGTTTGGTAGTCAATGTTATATACCTATTCACAGACCACTTCATGAAAGTTTTTCCAGCACATTTATAGAACTAGTTATAGAAAGTTTGAGAATGTTTGTATGAGACTTCTCCTGATTAACTAATATCGTGTTCCATTCCACGAAAAAAAGACACACATTGACCTTTGAGCTTACACTTGCTTATTGTTAGCTTTTATCCCTGTGAATATTCAGTTAATGTGAACGTTAGTTCATTCAACAGGTCTTCATGTGGCCAGCGCTTCAGAACTTCTCAACTTTCATCCCGTTTTCAAAAAACTTAAAACAGAAATGAATGTTAACAAACAGGTGTGTGTGTGTGTTGGAGACGAAAGGTTTGCTACTATAATTCTTTGTTGTTTTCTTTGTTGTTGTTCCCTTGAAACACTATGATCATAAAATTTTAAAACTCTACAGCTTAAATAAACACTGGTTGGATTTGAACGTTACAGCTTACATATCCGTTGACTAATGGCAACATTTTAATCACATTATTGTGCAAGTAATATGAACATTAGGCTCCGGGCAGTAACTAAGATGGTACCTTGGACAGTGCCACGTTCGGAAACTTCTCAAAGTTGAGAACCGTCTCCTCCCCAAACTTGCCGTTCCTCTGCCCTTTGTAAATGCGCGCCGCCGTTACCGTGGAAACGCCCATGCCGTCCCCCAGGAACAGGATCACGTTCTTAGCTCTGTTGGTATTCTTGCGCTCCAGCAGGCTCTCGCGCAAATCCATGCGCCCTTTCTCCAGCCAATAGTCCCGATGGACTTCTTCCGCCGCTATGTAAAGTGTTAGGGATATGTGAAAAGAACAACATCATCAACAACAACAAAAACAAACAAAACAACAACAAACAAAACAAACATTTATGGTGACATTAATTTACAGCTTCATTGTTATCGTCAGCAGACAAAACGTAATAATTCACAATGTAATTAAAAACATCATTAAGTGGAAGTAAATTGTTTCTCAAGAATGTCTTCATTATGATGAAATGCTAGACACATCCATAAACATCCTGGCTATGTCCTTCTGGCACCCACTGACTTCCTTATCTACAGGAAACACTTACTCTGGCCATGTACGAGACTTGGAGCGAGTGAAAGTAGGATGAAGATTGTAAAGAATCCCATGTTTCACGACTTGTCAAAGCCTCCAAGGAGCTTGATACCGGCTTTTCTCCTTTGGAAAGGTTTTTTTTTTTCGTTTGTTGATTACTTCGCCGGAGATTTTCTTGGCACTATTGTTTTCCAAAGAACTCTGCGAGAAAATGTGAAGATGAGATAAAGATGTCTCAATCCTTTTATCAGTATTATTTTTGAGTGGATTAGCAGAATAACGGTAAAAATAAGAAAAAGGTTGCTCGCAAGAAAGTTGTATAAGGCATGTCTAAGTTTGAAGCTTTTAGGTCCGACCTATATATATAAAACCATGTCTTTCAGAAATTTCTTTCTTAATCCAGCAAACTCTACCGCTCATTTCTTCTTCTTCTTTTTTTTTTTTTTTAAAGACCTTTGACTTCATTCATCCACTCTTGTCTGTTTGTGTGAGTATGACACCGTTCGCTTACGCTTGTGTTTACTTGCTGAGCTGTTGATTTGAGATAGAGACAAGTATGAGAGAGATAGAAAAAAAAAAAACGGTCACTTAACCACTTAATTATGTTAGACAATCGTGTGTGCAGACTCGCTATTGACTAGCCTCGTTTTGAGGCTCATAACTGCAGTTTGAAATTAAACTAGGACATAAAAATGACATTTCCTTAACCTGAAAAGTGATACAAATCAGCATCAGAAGGATGCACAACATGAGAGAAGAGGATGTGAGTCACACAAAAAAGGATCACTGAAGGGTGACGAAACCGAAACAAGTAAAAGCTTTGATGCACAAGCCACGTGCTCAGCTTGAGGCCATCTCGCTCCCTGGCGACTCACATTACGGTGAGTTTACCCTGTTATTGTCATCTAGCATCTCATCACCTGCCTCTCCTCACACAGCCTTAAGATCCGGTGGTCCCTGGCAAGCACTGTGTTTTCGGCATTTTGCTAATACTTCAACGAGAAGAAAGCGAATTTATGCCAGCCTCCATTCATCATTGCTCATATGTTCTTGTCATTGTCATCGACTCATTAACAAAAAATATTCATCATTTTTGTGACGCACCCTTGCAACCTTTGTTCCGGTGGGCCACCTAATGTTTTTGAGAGAGGAAAGGAGATACAAGGAGATGCAAGGCCTCCCCCTCCCACGTCGTGACAAGGTTTCAGCCTCGAGCTTTTGCAACGACATCTGGCATCCATGTACGAACATTTGTCATCCAACGGTCACGGCTATTGTGACGTGCTTGGTGACGTATGATATATCTAAAGCGTCTGATGCTGAATCCCATAATAAGTAAGGCGTGTTCAGGTGCGCAAGCATTGACGCACCGACGTACGCACGCAGACATATTTAAAAAAAAGACGGCACACCTGATGCATCGCGAAAATGCTTGTAGATATTTATCATGAAGGGCGAATACTAAAATTTAACTAACTAATGTTCAGTTTTTCTTTGTGGTTACTTAGATGTGTTATGAATTTAGACTTATCTGTTCTTCCATATGCAAGCTTACGTGTGTGTAGATGTGTGCGCGCATCAGTGAGGGAGTGAGTGAAAAAGAAAGTGAACAAAAAATAGAGAGGAGAAGGGTTGATGGAGTGGAAGAGAGAGAGAAAGTAGAGAGATTTCTATATTTGACTTCCTGAAGGACAGGAGCAAAGCACCGCAGCTGTACACCTATGTATATGGCTTTAATTTACACTTAAAAAAAAGATTGTTCGTGCCGCCACTGTGAATGAATGAACCTGTCATCAACAGAGTGCAGCGTCGTTAGAGGCTAACGTCCAGAGTTATTTTTAAATGTACAAGGGAAGTTCATCTCAAAGGTTGTTTCTTCAACTCTCCAAGCCTGTGAACAGTAAAACTCTGAATCTGTGGTTTGGAAAATGTGAAAATTTCCGTTCCGTAGACCTAACAAAAGTAAACTCATTGTGATGGCTGTGTAATATCAGCACGTGTTTCAAATTTTTCGATTGGCTGCAATGCCAGTGACATCAGAAATTTAACTTTAGAGCAATCAGCGTGTTTTGTTTTTTGTTTTTTCTAAAGCAAAAGAAACAAAAAAACAGTTTACACAAAACTTCGCAAAGTTCGCAATGATGATGATGATGATTAAACAGCTAATGGCGTGAAAATACAACTGGTTCCTTCCAAGACTAAAGTCAAAGGTCTGGATATCTACAACAAAGGAGAAGGAATAAAGAGAAAAACGGTTTGATTACTTACCCACCGTTATCCACTTTTGTAGAGAACTTGAAACATAATAACCTAGATAAGTAAATTCCAAAACCACTTAAAACCCGGAATGTTTACTGACGGTCTATTACCAGGGTTGGAATGTTGGACAGCACATATTTCTATACAGGAAAAGGCAGCAGCCGGACACAGCTCCTTGTTCTATCTCTCACTCCAACACACACCGGACCTGCCCGCCGCACTCAGTGGCCAAACACTTAGTTCTGTGCGCACGAATCCCTTCAAAGCCTACCTCGCCTAAAAGGCTGTCACCCACAACATGAATAGGAAATTTATGAGGAGAGGGAGGGGCATGCCTGTCTCGGATGTCGGTATACCTCTCTTGTCGCTCAACCTTTCACCCTTTCACCTCCATGAACTTTAACGTTACACGAAGAAAGGTCACATCACTGACAGCCACGCTGTGCCGTTGTCTTCAGAAAATATACCCTGCTGTTGACATCGTCTGTACCAGCCGTTTGCCGGAATAGTCTGCTTTTTGTTCCTCCCCTAGGACCAGAAACCAGCAAAGACGATAAAATTAACTTCTTAATATTTATTAATCTAACAAAAATACAAAAAACAAAACAAAAACAAAAAAATAGTCCGAACAAACGCTTACTTCCATATTGGCAAGATTTCCCTAACCGAAATCTTCATCTTTCACATAGTGGATTCACTCAACTGCAGTATAAGTGGATGACCATGATAAAGCCATGATCACTCCTCAAATAGGGTCATAATATTCTGTTGTTAAATTTATCGCCGTGATTAGCATTAGTTGCCAGCACCCTGTAAAACACAATCAACCAACCAACCTTGTCAAATTTAATAAAGGGAACAGTCGTGTGCCGACGTGGGCTTAAATTGAAATATGTTTGTTATATCGGATAGTAATGAAATAGTGCTCCGAGTGCTGTAACGACGAGATTTGAGGCTTTCCTTGCCGACCTTTTCGCCACATCCCTGTAGTTCAGCAGCTGGCACAAATCATGACAACGACTGCTGAGCACAGCAGTGGCGACCGAGTCGTGACAGGACATACATCCTACCTGTCGCTCTGGGAGGCAGTGCGGAAATATATGCGCGAACACCTGGACAACTCAAAGGAGCATTATGCAATCGCAGGGGTCCTGATGGAGCTCGCACTAGTTCGCCTTTTCTGACAGCTTTCACGAAGGAAAGGTTTAACCACAAACTTGTATTACTGGACTGCTGGCAGACGATTTATTTTTCCTGTTAACTACTAAAACGAGGCAGGAGTGTACAAAGCTTCCGGTTTAGTCACATTCTTTGTTACGGCTCGCCGAGACTAACAGCGGAGAACTTCGCAAAAGGCTTAATGTTGGTCTTGACAGACAGACAGCAATCCACCTATAAACATCCATGGTTTAATCGTTTCTTTGATGTTTTGTTATCTAGCTGTAAAGATTCTTCATTTGAAACCTGCTCGCATCTCTGGCTGGAAGACTCCTCCTGTCCACCCAGCAAGTCCCACCTAGCTACCCGAGAAATGTATCATTGAACGTGTGAGTCATAAATAGAGACATTTCTTATTGCATGGATAATAAACTAGAACCATGAAACTCCTTGCGAGCAATAAAGATCTCTCTTGTAAAACTAATTTAAGCCAGAATATGCTTTCTTCTCAGTCACTACACCGCTACACGAAGAGACAAGATGAGTCCTGCTCACTCACTCATTCACAAACGCACACAGAGTCTTTGTCACTCAGCCACTCACACAAAAGCGCAAACTATTTCTGGAAAAACGAAGAGCTTGGGGGCTCCAATGTTTATTTTGAGGTTCCATTTATAGAAGAGGAAAGTGTTGACACAAGACACAACCAAACATTGCCAACTGCGAATAACCTGATTCGGGCTTGATCGACATGCGGTGTCCAGTCTGTATGTCTACTCGCAATTTCGTTACACGAGGGGCAGTTCACTATTCAGGTTGAGCATTTTCTTGAGTCCTACTTGACTACAGGTTTATTCATGTATGCTGCTGTGCAGCTCTTCTTATTAGAGTTTCATTTGTTCTCTTTCTTTTTGCTTTGTTTATCTGTTTGTTTCATTCTGTTTTTTACATTTAAAATTAACTTATTTACTCTTTGCTTTTTTATTCAGTATTTTCACGGTTTTCCCTACCAAGCATAATAAAACATATATTGCTCACTAATCATACAACAAACTTAACAAATATCTGTGTCTATTACCTTACTAGAAACTATACTTGAGCATCACAACTTTTGTATGTTAAATATTCTTTCACGGACGTGTGTAAAGTGTTTTAAATGTTCAAAAAAAATAGGTGAGACATCTGTGAGCAATAAGGATTCGCATGTAAAGGGACAGGTGCCTTTATAAACATCAAAACGAAGCGGTAAATGTGAAGGAGGTGTTCAAAACAAGTCTTATCTTCTCTACATTCCCAGACTTTGTCATAATAACAGCTTTCTTGTCGTTCTGAATGAACAGTCTCAGCGATATGCCATACACGTGCATCAACATCCTGGTTATTGTCTCCAAACAGCGACTTAAAGGATACGACAAGTGGACATGGCAAGTTGGGCTTAAAGGATAGAGAGTATTGGGGGGCAAAACAATCGTCTGCTGACACAGTCGTCAAAGTCACAAATTTCAGAAGCCACTACATTGAGATGGTGGATGAGCTCACCGAAACCATCAGACTCACTGTCAAAAAGCTTGCTCCACAGAGCTGGAAACCAAGCCGTGCGGTGAGGAACAGCTAAAGGAAGTGGAGAAGGCATGACAGTGAGTGGCTCACCTGTCCAAAGCTCTCACGTCACATGTTAGAGTCAGTTTATTTTTGTCCGCTAAAGAATAACAATAGCCTCATAGAATCCGCCCTACGTAGTGTTCGAAACATTGTAACATTGTAAGAGCTAAAAAGAAGAAATTCTGAACAGAAACGATTTATATGACATCTTCACAGACATTCATTGAAGGCGAAGTTGCCATTGCACTTACCTTTTCCTTTAAATAAGATGGTTAAAAATATATATTGTACATGCTTATCTTTGATACCCTTTGGATATTTTCGTTCTACCTACAGTTTTGCACACCGAATTATAAACACGAAAAGACATGGAGGTACTGCTATATACATTAATAAATAATTATTTTGCAGGCTTTGGTATTTAATAACGATGACAACGGGAAATATGAAAAAGAAAGTAAGAGAGATTGTTGTACAAAAAGCCTTTGTTGTGTGGTAAAATATTCTGCTAACAGACACTGAGATTTAAAACTTTTGTCAATCAAAACCTGACTCGAAACAATGTTTGTGTCGTTGTGGACGGTTTGCACAAAGTTAAATACTGACTACTAGACATTAGTTTCTGAATGGAGTATCCCGAGAGACTACATTTCTGTACAGTGTACACTAACCTGACGGTACACTAGCCCTGATTGTAAGAGAAGATAGCCATATCTAGGTCTTCTTACCTGTACTGGAGACGGCTGACATACACAGGAGATGACAGGCTGACAAATCCTGTTGACATGCACTGGGCTACGTACAGCGGGAAACACCTTTCTCAGGTAAACAAGTTGACGAGGAGGTACAAACATAAGCTCTTAAAGGTTACCTGCTGAATGTCAGTCAGCAAGGACAGATTCTAAGTGTTGGGAGACTCTACTTCACTATTTTGATGAATAAATTTTTTTTTAAAAATAAAAGATGGCTGATGCAGGTGACTCGCAAACAATTTTACATTCATTCCTGTGTGGACAGAAGACCGAGGCACACTGTGTCTGATGTAGTGTGTGTGTGGGTAAATAACAACAAAGCTTCCCTCATTCATTTAATCAAATGTATAGTCTATGATGAAGAATAGCTAATAATGTATAGTCATTACAAAAAAGCTTCCAAGAGATAAAAAAAAATTTTCTTGATACTAAAACCATTAATCTCAATCATCTGTGAACTACTTTAAATTAAAATAAACATTATGAGTTCTTGCGATAAAATCATCGTAATGATAAAATAAAAATAGAATCATAAAATTTCTTTACCAGATGTCCAACAGCGGAAACCTGATGCAGGGGGGAAGTGAAGTGAAGCAAAGACAGAAATTATGGGAGATTACCACAGGCTGTGTAGTTCTCCTCCCAATCAAATCAACATTCGTCAAAATGTAAAACACAGCGGGAGAGGGAAAACACGAACACAAATCGACTTGATCCCTCCCCCGAGGGCTGGGCAATAACTGATAGGGGGGAGATCTCTCATCTCGCTGTTTTAGTCCGGATACCCCAGTAATCTTGTATCGCACACCCAGTAAACTGAAGACACCTCAGGTCAAGGCTGCGAGATAAACTCCAGCAGGAATGGATCCGGTTACAAGCCCGCTGCTTTTTCATTCAAAGATTCAATTGATGTAGAGTTATATCTGCCTTCCAGAGAAAATTATAACAAAGATTACACTGATAGAGGGCATGCCAGAATAAAATAAAAAAAAAAAAAATCGTATTTATGTCGAGTTGGAGGAAATAAAAATAAGTTTAGGAAATCTTAAGTCTTCTATTTCAGCTTAGTTCATCAGTTTACAGTAAGCGGAATGGGAAATTTCTCTTTTAGAAAAAGATAACCACGCTTTGCTTGAGTGGTTTTTTATTTGTTTGAGGATTTATCATTTGATGAACAGGGTATTAGAACATACACCACGAGTGCGTACGTACTTACACACGCGCGCGCGCGCACACACACACACACACATACGGCGAATAATGTCTCTGTTTCTTAAAAGCACAAATTATTACACAAAATAAGGTAAAGGCAAAATATGACTATAAACATTTTAATTATTCTGTTAGCAAAGACTTTCTCAGTTGGTAAAGTTTGTTTATGAGTGTTACACACACTTTCATTCAGAAGCACGTACTCTATAGACACATGTGATAATCTCCAGCAGGCAACTCACTCTGTTCTCAGCAGTCTGTGTAATTCAAACACAAAAGATGGAATCAGACCAGCAAGTGACTGGCTTTCATCATTGTAGAGATTCGCGCCCTACTTTCGCAACGGTTAATTAAGTATGATTATCTTTAATAGTAGTTGTTATCTAAATGGGATCCTGTGGCAAATCAAATAAACCGAGTTTTGAAAAGGTCTGGGGTATAATTTGTTATGCCTTTTACCTGTTTCTCTTGTCACCTGCTGATATGTTGTTATTCACACCACATTTTGCAGGCGAGCGCACGTACACGCACACACTGACTATCATTCACACGCACACTCACACACACGGCGAATAAAGTTTCTGTTTCCTAAAAGACAATTTTTTCATGAAACTTTAAAAATCATTTGCAGAGTTTACCACTATCTCTGAGGGTATAACTGTTGTAATCCTCCCATTTTTCATTTTATTTCTTTTCCTGTTTCTTTTTTCTTTCCTTAGTTGTGGTTATCTATATTTAAGACAGCTTTTATGGATCATTAACGACATTTGTTGATAAATATTTGTTTGGAAACCCTCTATCTAATCTCGCTGCAGCAGGAGTGATAGAAATTTCATAACTTATATCCCACATCTGGCAGACAGCGATATCCTCGCCATCCTCAGATTAAAATCCGTGGCTTAGGTATTAAACTGAAGATTCTACAAAAGTTCTCATCATCATCATCATCTCAATCATCATCAGTTCTCGCGCCATGCTGATACAGATAAAATCTTCGCATCAAAACATATTATATTGAAGCCTCTAGGGCAGGGGTGGGCAATTAATTTTCCAAGGGGCCGGATGAGTGGAATGGTTCTAGAGGGGACTAATATAGTTAACTCAGGTACCCGTTCTCGAACGCCTTGACTTTCGACCAAATCGTATTCGACCAGGAAATTAGAATCCGAACAAATATTGGAACTAGGAATACGGCGTTTAGAGAGTCACGTTTTTGTGGAGAGAGTCACGCTTTGTGTGTACTGTACTGTATTGCAAATTACTGATAAGTGGTAGCAAATAGAGCAGTTAACTGACAATGTTATGTCCACTTTAATTTTGCAAAGGAGAAAAAAACAAGCAAACTGACAAATTCTTCCTAAAGAAATCAGACAAGCAACTGCAGGGCAAGATTCTGATTCTCCTCAGCAAAAGATACAGAGACAGAAACACCCGAAAAGCAGTTACCCTCTGTTTTTATTGAAGAGGACTCCTTCAAAACAATCCCCCTTCCCTCCTCCCTCACATTCATTCCCTCCTCATAAAGTTTGGTATGTACTTACAGTACATTTATTTTTTTTTTTTGTTTTGTTTTAATAAATACACTTTTATTTCATTTCTTGTTGAGACTCATGTTTTTCTACATATTATATACAAATTAGGCCAGTAATAGGCATTTTCTGGGGCTTCGCCAGCCTATGAGTTTCATTGCTTCGTTCTCGAACAATTTGGTCGAAACGAATTATGTTTATCACTGTATATTTACTGGTGGGCGGCCAGCGGGCGGGCCGGTCAGAGACAGGAGGCGGGCCGGATCCGGCCCGCGGGCCGGCGTTTGCCCAGGTCTGCTCTAGGGCAACTCGATTATTCTCCATTGTTATCGAATTGGAAGTCTCTGAATTTCAACATACATATGATATAGAGAGATAAAGAGAGAAAGAGAGTAGTAATGGAAGACAACTGTTTTGAATGGGAAGAAAACTTGGAATGGATTGGAATGGCAGAAGGAGGGAAATTTGCTCTAGGGATGGACCTTCGCATATTTTTTGAAACATGGAATATCAACATGTTTTAGAGATGGATGAAACCCACCATAGTTTTCAAGCTAGCATATTTTCAGGAGAGGATAGAACTTTAATGTGATTTCCGGAGGGTAGAAGACAGCCTCAGCATATTTTCAGGAAAGGATGGAGCTCTATCATATTTCCCGGTATTCCCTTAAAATGCAAAACAGAAATGCCAGATGACAGACAACACCAGCATCAATCTCGCCGCTGTTATGGAATACAGAGCTAGCCTGGCTCTTGGGTTGACTGCACGAGCTGTCCATAGTCTTTTTTAAAAAAAATATATATTCTTGCACAGGGTTTAACAAGGTTTAAACTGGCCTGAACAATTCCTTCATGCAAAAAAGCAACCTGCTATGTCTCGCATTCCAATATTTACTCTTGATGTCGAGCTTTTCTACCTTGTGTACGCTAAACAGACTATTTGTTCAGAGATGTTAATAGTCTGCTTTACTTTATTCGAGAACAGTTTGTACTGTTTGAGTTTTTGTTTACACGTATAGACAAATTGCAGCTTAGGGACATCAATGCCCCTCCATAATGTCTGGATTTGACTTGTACGACTTTAAAGCTGACTTTGATGACATGCTAGGATGTCATAAACTTTTATGACAGTACAACTTAACTTGTTTTGTGTTAGTTCTGTCTTCCCCTTACATTCCAAAATATTTCCCTCTTCTACTCCTGTCCCCTGCGTACTGAAAGAATGCTTCCAGATTGACAGATGCTTTAAACAACGTGTAAAACATTAACCTCGATATAAATTTATTGCAATATATAGTATAATAGTACATATTACATTTCTTACACTTACATGTTTGATTTTAAATTTATATATCTTTAGTTTGTCAATGTTCACTCAAACGAACTCAATTATACACAAATATTGGAACAAACCTACTTCTATTTCTATACTTAGTGTGGCTTTCTAGTCACATACAATAGGTATATCGTCTGTGTAAACTATTACAGATAATATGATTGTTGAAAGGAAAACAAAAAGATGTGAATAACAGTAACCATTAACATTGATAATAAAACAAACTACCAACACATCCTCTTTGCACCGTGTTCTTGTAAGAGCGTACGTCAGTTGGTTAGAACATCTCGCCAAAGTCTTGCGCTCAGCAGCACACTAGCAGCTGTTGCAACAACTGACGACCACTGCAGCCCAGAGTGCCCTGCACCGGAAGTAGTCTGCTTGCAGTAGTTCCCCGTATTCTCCGTGCAGTGCGACTTGTCAGGCCCCACGCACGCGGCGAAGCCCATGACCTGCGCGATGTAGGACTGCTCGTGCATTCCCCGGAACAGGAAGGACATGGGACCGGAAGCGAAGATCGCCACGTCCTCCCCGCCGTGAGTCTCGAAGTCAGGCTGGGTTCGAACCATGACCTCCTGCCGGAAGTCGTTGGCGGCTGCAAATTATTTTGAGCGTTATTGAAAATTGTGCAGGGTTACACAAAATTGTACAGGGTCAAGGTTTAAGAATTTGTTGTATGGGCTTGTGTGTGTGTGTCGGGGGGCAGTGGTTGGTGTGGGTGGGTCTGCCTGTTTGCATGCTTGCGTGCATGCACCAAGCGCAGGAACATGGACGAAGGGTGGCTTGTATATCTCTTATTTTATTACAATATCTTTACAGAAAAATCTCCGAAATTGGAAATCAAAGGGCAGAATTGCTGACTTACTCGTGTTCACTCCAGTCAAATTACCGCGCGAAGGCCCTGGGCCGTTAGCATAGGACAAGGTCAGGAAGGGCATGTTGTCGAGTGGGTCTTGGCCAGGGTCAATGGGGTCCACGAAGCCTGTTGACAGATGACAGTATCATCAAGTTCCTAGGGTGCACTGCCAGGTATGTCTAAAATGTGTTCAATGTGCACTCCTGTTCTTCACCATCTTTTTTTTTTTTTTTTTTTTTTTTTGATGTTACTCACCTCTTTCAATGATATTCTTTTTAAATCTCTGAATACATGGTCGAAACAAATTCAAATCATATTTCTTCCTTTTTTCTTACTTATGTGTATAAACGTGATTAATATATTTTATGCTAGTTTAACACACAGTGATCGACTATTACAATTAACAGACTTCTTTCCTGCCAGCTCCATGGCAGAGCGACGATGTTGTCTTTAATACTATCCAAACTCAGCCTGAATGCCAGTATAAAAGAATGTAGGAAGAAAATAAAGTTACCCAATATATCATTGCCACGCTTAGAGTATCCTGCGATGGTAAAGACGTGTGAGTGGTCAGCTGTTACAATCAGCAAAGTGTCTTCTTCTTTGTCAGGTCCATAGCCACCCGAACGGCGTTGTCAAAGGCAACGGTCTCCACGAGGGCGCGCTTACCCAGACAGTCGTGATGCGCATGATCAATCCGACCTCCTGAATGGTAAAGTCAGGCTTTAGAACTGTATAATAAGCAAAATATAAATTAATATTTTAATATTCCATGTTTAGTGATACTATTAGAGATCACAAGCTGTAACCTTCCACAAGCAGAAAGAATCCGTTGGGATCTTTTTGCAGAACACGGATTGCCTTTTCTGTCATCTCAGCAATGGAAGGTTCCTTCTGAGGGTCTCTGTCTGTTTCGTACTGCATGTGGCTTGGGTTGAACAAACCTGTGGGTATAACAATCAAGCATGAAAATAATTGAAGGAAATATACTGTCTTTGTAATTTTTTTTTTTTTTCAAAGCTATCTAGCTAGAGAAATGAATAATTAGGGATACTGCTTATTTGGGCTTGACTTACAGCCATGATTGATGAAAACAGGGTATGCGCATACATCATCCAGTGTAAAGTCGCAGTGAATCAGAGTCCTCATCAGATTTAAAAAAAAAACAGATAACTAGTGCACCCACCTTCGCAGCATTTAAATGCATTCACATGAGGAAATGCAGACAAGATTGATGAGTGGAGGGACTTCTGTTTTTTTTAACTCATCAGGGCTACGTTAATTATAAAGCATAAAAAGACCCACAGCAGGGTGTAAATATTGGTGTCATTTTATTACAAGATTTTTTCTGTAATAATCTGCCATCTTGGAGCTATACGATTTAATGTGATGATCTTTTGTTTTGTTTTGTTTTGTTTTGTTTTCTTGTACGGCGGTGACACGTACCCAGCAGAAAATCCACGTCGTCCGGTGCGACTGAGGTGAACTGAGTGTAGTTCCACACGTAGCGAGCCCTGTGCCCTTCTTGTTGCCTCCTTGTGAGCCACACCTAGCCAGGGAAACACACACCTGCTAATAATGTAGTTCACCTGCGTCTACTTTTCCTCCCTGCACTCACATCATGTGATCTGTCGGTCGTTGTAACTATTCCTAAAGGCTTGAACAATTACTGAATTATTTCAGCGAGATTAAGACGATGTTGATCCCCTAAAATCAGCTCCAACCACAAAAGATAAGGCCTTAAACATTTAGCTGAATATGTGATTTTCTTAATATGAGACTTTTCTTGAATAAATATTGAGTGGTCGCATTAACTGCCACCTTCAGTCGGAAGTAGTAATTAAAGTTTATTCCACGTATAAGCTTTTGTAACATTAAAAATTAATTACTCGTACATTTTTGTTACAAAATAAATATCAAGCTGTGTGTTGACTTGCTAGCCCCTTTCAGCTTAATTTATGTTTGATTGTGGCTAGCATGTATGATGTATAGTGTCTGACTCAAAAGGTGAGAATGAGTTCGACTGTACCTGTGTAAGGTCTCGCCCATCCACGCGATTGTTGGAGTTGTTGGCCTTGCCAGTATCCGGGTCAACTTGAGTCTTATTGAAGAAAGCTCTTCGGCCTCCGCCAAGAATAACCTAAAAAATGTCCACAGTATAATGTTCTTTCATTAGCAGCACAGGTTACAGGGTGTATGTGCGTATACCTTGATTGTCTATAGGTGTGTGTCGGATATACTTTTTAAACCCACGTCACTAAAGTTGTCTCCCTTTAAGTGCTCTGAGTGTGTGTTTTTCCTCCTATCCACCCTCAAGCCATTACAGAGAGAGAGATGACGATGATGACGATGACTGTTGACAGAACCTTAATGGCTGGATTTTCGTCGACCAGCTGAGCAGCGATGTCCTTGATGCCATTGGCAGCACAGGCAGGGTCAGAGGGCAAGAGGGCGTCAGTCTCCCACTCTCTGTCAGCGACGTGCGCGTAAGATGCCGCTGGGGTCGCGTGGGTCACGCGTGCTGTCGTCACAAAGCCCACGGACCGACCTGTCACACCAAGCATATAGCTCAAGGCGAGAGAAAAAAGTAAAATTTATTTGTGCAGCATAATAATATGTCATGGACCAGAGTTAACGCCCCTGACTGGTTGCACATGTGAAGTGTGCTATGAGTACGAGAAAGTTGTGGAGGGAGCCGAGTGTTCACTGTAAACTCAGCTAGGCATTCCGGAGTTAGCCTGTGATGCAGGAAGACGTATGTAAAGTTTGTAAAGGGGAGAAGAGCAATTCCTTGCCCAGCCAAGGTAAACGTAATTGAGTAAACTTCCTCTTTGTCGATTTATATTGTGAAACTTAAAACTGTTTACGATGCGAGAGAATTGATATTTGTAAGCAAATTTATCTGGGAGAAAGATAAAGTTAAATGTGAGTGAAAATGAAACGAATTCTATGACAGTAGACTAATTTGAAAAATTGTTCATGAATTACTAGGGGGAGGTTACTATACGTGCAAAGACACGCACGAACCCGGGAGAACAGAACAGAACAGAAAAATTCCTACGAGCCAAAACACCCAAGAACCATGGAGGCCTGCAACGAGAGCTGTGTGATAGCAGAGAGAGAATCGAATTTAGAGAGATAAAGGGACTTGGGGAAAGACATATGTATAAAAGTGTTTATGTATTTATTTGTTTTCAATACTGCCTGATGCCAAAAAGTTATATCAGTCTGTAAGATAAAGTTTATGGATAAGCTTACTGTTCCTAACGTCCTGGCTTAAAAGAAAAGATGATAATATATTAGAATAAGCAAAGCACATTTTAAAAAGAAGTAAAGCCAGCAAGAAAATTCTCTGGGTAACCTTTCAATACAGTAGTGTGATACCCACCGTCAGATCTTTGTGTTTTGTTGAGTGAAAGAGCACATGAGTGCCTTCCTGTCCTGCTCATTTCTTTTTACATTTCATATTTCCCCATTGTGTTTTGTATCTTGTTGGAGTGATTAAAACAACCTTTCTCATTACAATGAATTAGGAGATAATTCATGACTGGTATGAAAATCGTCTCAATCAGAAATACGTCAAGAGAAATAAAAAAGACTGTCTCTTTTCCTCTCTCTCCTCATCATCTTATTACTTATTTTTATATAAAGAGTGCAGAAGTGGATTTTCAATTATTTTCTTTGACCTCCTTTTTGTCACCAATGAAAATTTACTCGTTCGAGGAATAACGAATTTTAACAAAATTCTATCAGTCTATGAAAGACTCACCGTCTTCAATAAACCAGTCCAAGATGGTGGAAACTTTAACATCCGGGTTAGCCAGCGAACTGCAGCTTTCGCGGACGGCTCGACCGTCCACCCCAATGGTGCCATCGTTGATCTTCACCCCACTGAGGATGGCGGTCGCCGTGGTAGCAGAGTCGGCAACCTGTCTGTCTGCTGAGTACGTCTGAGGAGAGAATTTGCCCACACGCCTCTGATTATAAGGATTTACTTCCGTTGTAATACTTTCACATTTTATTTAATAACTGTAATACATTCATATTTAATATAGCTTTACTAGCTGTAATACTGTAACCTTTTCTATAGTTTCACAGGTGTATTTTTTCACACTATAGTAGCTGAAGCAGACATGAGCTGATAGATATTGTCCTCTCGCTAAAAACATTACCTTAGAAAATGCAGCATACGGAAGAGTCTCCATGTTGAGTACAGTCTCTTCTCCAGGGTTACCTTGCGTTTGTCCTTTGTAAATCCTGGATGCTGTGATGGTTGACAAGCCCATGCCATCGCCGATGAATATGATGACATTTTTCGCCTTATTTGTATTTATCTGTTGTAGCCTGTTCAACCGCAGCTCTTCTTTGCCTTTGTTCAACCAGAAACTCTTGTTCTTTTCGTCGTCTGACGAAAGAAAACATAATATTAATTAACCCTTTATATATGCTACTTTTAATACAAGATAATGAAGGCAGTATGTGTAAGAAATATTAAGAGTTAAGGAATGTACTCGAAAGAGAATATACACTGTGCTTCTGTGTACATCTTCTCGTGATGTATGAGTCTGTCCGTCCTGGAGACGATAATTTCGTAGTGTGTATGACCCTACACCGGATGCTGCTTGACCCCTCGTACATCTTCCTGTGGGGGACGACCAGTGGAGTTTGTCATGTATGCCGACCCTTTAGTTGTCGTCTACGTAGGACAGGGAACTAGACTTTTACCTGTCACCTCTTGGATTATAAACACTTGGATTATGTTACCTTCGGTGAACTTGTGCACCAACGCTCCTTCATTCACTGTGGGATTTTTTTTTTGTGTGTGGTATTTTTATAAGGATATTATTAATATCCTGGCATTTGAATAATTTGTCACTGTGTGTACATCACAGTGCTCTTGAGTCACAATGCCATTGACCATATGTGTAGAATTCGTTACAAGAAAATTCTGTAAATGCATATCTGAATTATTTTATTCAGTGTCAAGACATTCCTCCTGGTAGCAATAAACCAATCTCCATTTTAAGACTGTTGGGAAAACTTATATTCAGTTCTTTGAGTTTTCAAAAAAACCTATTTTGAAAAAAAAAACAAACCGTAATATCATCAAATTAAATTTTTTTTTAATTCTGCGCCTGTAGTTGAAAAAGTCGAAATCTGTATTTGGTATTTTGGTTGTTAGTCCTAAAATATTTTATTCCAAATGCATGACCCTGTTCAGTTACATCAATATTAACGCTTAGCTCCCATATTTCCGACCTATATATATATATGGGTAGAATCGCGACCTAGAAAGACTCGGAAAATGGTTGTGGTGTTCTGCCATTAAATGGACGACTGCGCGTGCATAAATTATCTTGCTGTCTATGCAGAGTTCTTGTGGTAATTATGGTCTTTAGCATTTACAGGGTCAGAAGATCAACTAAATCAGACATAATAGTGTTATAATAGCAGACTAAGAAATACCTATCTAAGCATCGTTAGAAAAATACATTATTAGAGTTTCATGTTTGAAGAATAAAAAAATTCTTACTGAGGTTGTGTGGCGCACCCACAACCAAAGATGGTAGACATAAGATGACGAAAATAAGTTTGCTCATTCTCAAGCCGAGCCTTCCTGAGTTTAATCTGTGACAGATCCTGGGTTAATAATCTGAAACATACAAAAAGAAATAAAATATATTCCAGCCAAGATCTTTAGTTATGTGACTGGTATCTTTATACGTAAAATATCTGTGAGTGTGCATGTAAGACTGAGATAATATTTGTATTCGTCAGTCGTCACTTCAGCACATAAACAAACCTGATCATGTGTTTTGACTGTGGCTAAGTCTTCGGAATAAACAGAAAGCCGCGTGGAGACAAAACAGGCGAATACTTGAGGAGAAGTGAAGGGGTAACATAAAATGCTCACATTTTTTGTTTGTTAGCTCCCAAAGGGAAAAAAAATAAATATTTATAAAATACATTATTCAAATACGTCGAAGTCAGGGTTAGATATCTGTTCCAAAACTACCCAAAATGTCGAATGTCTACCTTTTACAGGTAGTGTGAGGACGGGACACGAAGTCTTTTGGTTTCCACGGCGACAGCAGGCAGTTCTGACAGTCCTTTGTCATTGACTCGCTCCTTGTGTCAATATTCTCAAACCCAATCATCCTTTCTCCCAAGTCTTGCCCTCTTGCTAAAGACTCTGTCTCCAAGTAAAGCTGAAGTCGCTTCTCCGTTCACACTGACTTCGTGTGTCTTGTTCTCGTTTCCCTACTTCCCATAGCACTTTCCATACACCAAGGGATGTCATTGGTCAACTACTAACTTAGCATCCTTCACCCAATCAAATAGCCAACAAGGACAAGAGGGAGGCACCAATCCTACTGACATTCTGCCCTACTTACAGGTGGTAAGGTTGACAAACCACTTACCTTCCCCTACTGTCCTGGCAGACGGGTTTGGGAGACCTCTTCTGTGTTATTCTTCTCCTAAACATTATCGACGCCTCTGCTACGCTTGACTTACTCTAAACTTGCTGTAACCCTCATACAGCACCTCTACACTAGCACATACCTCTACACTAGCACATACCTCTACACTAGCACATACGCCCCACTTTCTTGCGTAAGAGGTCTCCGGCCTGTCAACAACCGACCCTAGCCCTATGATGTCAGCCGTACCTTTACAAGGTTACAACATGATACACCAATTTTCTTTGTGGAGCGTTGCACAACAGTATAAACAGTATAAACGCACGCATGTTCTGGACTCATGCCAGGCCAGACACTATTTCTAAAAGTATCTTGTGCATTTTATGCATGACAAAGAGTTGACAAGCACAAGCAGTGAGACAACAAAACATAGACCTTGAGATATAAACTCATGGTGATATCACTTTAAACGTATTTTAAAAAAATGCATAAATAAGATGAATAACATTTTTTTTAGAAAACGAAAACAATAACTCCAGCTACTCTTAATAGGTTATTTCTGATCTTTGTCTGAAGAAGTGCACATGCATTAGCTTACTCACTCGAGTGTGCACGCACACACACACACATTGACTACTGAGCAAATGTTTAGGACGACTGTATTTTTTGGGCACCATTTCCATCTACTTTTCCTTTGTCCACCTTATCTTAATAACACTTAACATTCTCATGAACACACTTACCTAAGGCAATGGTCTGCAAGATGACCGAGCATCCACTGCTCTAGAAGCCGGAATGAAGGCAAACGACACCACCGAGGTTGACTGTGACACTCGTGAATTTGCTCCAATAAGACCTGCCGCCAGGGGCGGAGCGTACACCCACACGATGTCATGTATAAAGGTGAGGTTATTTACGGTCACAAGTCACCGTGGAGACCCGAATATTGCCCTACTTCCCTTGGAATTCTCTCAAATAGAACACTACCATTGACGTAGTTGCCTTGCAACTTGCACAGTCATGATGTCGATGGCCGTTACAAACATGGCGGAGAAGAAGAGAGGGAAGTTACTGAGCCCTTAATGTACAATAGCAATAATCCCAAACCTCACCAAACTTAAAACCTGTGTAATATGACTCTAAAAGGTTCTAGCCATTTTTTTAACCTCAGCTAAAAATCCTGCCATTGAACTATCCCTATCATCTAGTTTATAAAAGGCAGTTCATTAAAGACCTACTTTGGTCATCGAAGTTATATACAGATTCTAGAGAGAACATAATCGTATTTTGTAGCCCAAACGTTTGTTTATCATTTAATTTCAAAGTTGGGGATGCTAGTCCAACAAAATCTTGCTACTGTGTGCGAATAACGTGGTACGTCATCTGTGTATATATATAGAAGTAAATATCAAATCAGAGAATATAGAAACAGAAGCACATATATCTTTCTTTGTGTCAAAGATGGGTGAGACAGAGGGTGGACAAAGATTTTTCTCTTCTTTCCCCTCCTCTTTATCCTTCCATTTTGTGATGCTATTCTGCGTTTCTGCTTTTTAAAGATTTTGCTGGAAACTGATCGTAAAAAGGTTCTTGATGGAAATTTCTTGACGAGCAAGACTTAAAAAAAATCCATTGGTTTGAACATGTTTTTGCTGTCTGTTTTCTACGGTTTGTCATCTAGTAAATATTAAAGGTGATTTGCAGCAGGTAACAGTGTAAAAGTCCTTCCTCAAACCGAAAAAAAAATCCTCACTTACCAAACAGAAAGTACGAAAACAGTTCGGCGGTGGCTGCCGATAGACTTATTCTACACAAATATCATGTTGGCTATGAAAGGAGTCATTATACGCAGTGATAATATCCAACAGGCCAATGCCCGACCTTTCCTCTAATATCCTTGTGCAGCGCTGCACAATCTCTGAAAATGTTTATTTAACTGTGCATGCTTCGGTCCTAGGACAAGATGTCAAACAAAGAGAGAGAGAATAAGATCCATAGAAACTCTTTTCATATTCTGTTGATACAAATTGTAAACTTATTTTGAAATATGCCTTGAAAAAAAAGATATTTTTAGAAAAAAAATGTTTGACCCAGCTATTCTTAACAGGCAGTCAAAATGTTTATATTTAATTTTTATTTATCCATTTCGATTTCCTGTTTTAAATATTCCCGCGATAGCTATCTGCATGAATTATTCCATCTGTGTGTCTGCCAGTTAATTTGTTTACACTGTCACTCATCATATCTGAATACTTTGAGAGTTTATGCACTCGAGTGCGACCGCGCACACAAACAAATACATGCACTTACATGATTGAAATCATTCAAGAATGTAGAACCTGTACCGCTCGTTCTTTTTACTGTTACCTGAAACACTCCTGTCATTTTTTTTTTACACAACGATAATTAAAGCAAAGATGCTTTGTTGATATCTTTTCCCTTTACTTTGTCTTCATACATTTATTGATATTTAATTTCTCCCATTGACATGCTTACCTCGCGCAATGGCGGGCTGGATGGCAGGGCATCCACTGGAACGGAAGCTAGAATGAAGGCAACCACACAACCGAGGCCTGGCTGTGTCACTCGTGAATGAGCCTCAGCCACGATTTGGGACGTGAGGCGTGCCGAGTGGCGGTGTTATGCAAATCATCAAGTTAGTTACGGCCACCAGTCACCGTGAAGAAGGGTCGTAAATGCTTTCTGTACTTTCATTGCGAGTTGCTCGGCTATTACATTATTCTTGACCTACCTTCTTTTCCAGGGGCTTACCCTGGCTGTCTTCTCAATGTCGGTTCCTTTGCTAATTCTTTGTTGCGCATTCAGTAACAAAACGTGAACTTCCGTTGCTTTTGCTCTTTTTTAATTCTCCATTTTTTGTGCAAGTTGTGTCAACAGATATAGAGACGATGTACTTTAGCCATGCTCCTCTTTGACATCACGGAGGTTCTGCGTCCATTGGAAGATTTAAAGTGTGTGGGTGGGGTAGAGTTTGTGACGGAGAGGGAGGGATAGATTATCTGTATTTAATTTATTTGTTTTGCGAATGATTGGTATTCAAATAAGTGAAGTGAAAGGAGTCCCCAGGACGTGATATGTGTCACCACTCGGGAAGGGTTTCACAGGCTGATACAAAACTCTCTGTTCAGTTCCAGTCAGCTCACTGGGATCGTACCTAATACTTCTATTTAAGCACTTGATCTCCATTTCTGCATTTTTTCCCTCCATACCACACAAATCTGACTGCTATTTAATCAACGAGAAGTCACGAAAGAACTTGGAAAAAGATGGGTCGTAGCTGGTTAGTAAACTTTAGAAGATGTGTTTGTGTGTGTGGGTGTGGGTGTGGGTGTTGTTACCTAGCTATGACATGCGGAAATTACATAAAAACTGAATAGTGGCGGTTTTTAGGTTTGTCCATGCAGCGCATGTATCCGATGTGACCGTGATACGAAGGTCGGATACTTCTGTCGACGCCTTAGAACGAGAGACTTGCGACATCTACGACATCTACGACAAACAAGACAAAACTGTGCTAATCTCTTTTGTACCTCTAGCCTACCTCTCTCGTGCCTCTTACGTTCTTACAGTGAGAAGTCAGGACCGAGAACTGAACAGGACAGACACGGCAGAGGAGCCTGGAGCATGGGACAAGGGAAGCAACTGTTATTCAAAGCTAGATTTTGAGTAGTCTCCCATATCACGGAACGCGGACGCGCACTTCGCCTCTCTGCTATTTTCACAGAGAAATCTTCCTGCTTCATCCTTTAATCACAAACACCACAGTTTACTGTCATTTCGTATAGAGTGTTCGTGTCATACATAAGTTTGGTGGACAATCGGGTATTCTGAAAAAAATACAGAAAAATGTCAGCTACCTAATAAAAGCAGAGATGATCAGTTATCGGAGATGCTATATTATATAATGCACATTATGCGACTATGTGACCATTTCAATTTGCCACATTATAGAAAGAAATAAAATTTATGATAGCAGATCATCAATATAGAGAAGAAGTGCTAGTGCTACAAGAAACACATACTGTGAAAGTGATGTCTGTGCATATTTAAGAATACATTGTCTAAGTAAAAAAACAAAAAGTAATCAATATCAAAGGACAGTAAATAAATGAAGTAAAAAATAAAGTCATCAAAACAAAAATTCAGCAAACACACGAGTCTCAAACAATAATTTTAAAAGTTATAGGATGAAATGATATTTACGATTAATTCGTCTTTAGCACAAAATTAATCATTGCTCCTTCTTTCTTACTTCTGGATTTGTCGTTCGTGTCTTGAGGTCTAACTAATTATAGTGTCCAGCTCTGTCCTTCTGCTCCATCATTTACTGCTACCTCGGGGACATCGCGACCAGTCTTTTAATGCCAGACAGACGTTGCTATATTTAGAGTCTCTGGGGTCATGCTCTATGTGACCTACAGTACACTCTGCCACTGACTTTCTCAGCTTCATCCACCTAAATGGCTTCAAAGTACAGGTCACTTGCTGGAAAGTGATGGTCTCTCCATTTATAGTCAAGGAGACGAGAAAGCAAGTGACAACATACTTATGTTTTCCTACAATAATAATAAAAAAGACCTCAGTAGTCAGCAGCCTATTCATTAATTTTCGTTTGTCATTAAAAATTTCTTCAGAAGGACAATTAAATCTTTTGAACATTGACAGCGTCTTTCTTATCCTATGTTTCTATAAATAAACCTTATTTATAAACCCTCCTCAAACAAAACTGAATCTTCTTAGTCTGCCAGTCTTCAGTGCATGTGTTTCATAAGAAAAGGATAATTATATACAACAACAGAACTAATATATCGCTGATCACGGTCAAAATGTCTGGAGTGCTTTACTATTTCAGCGAATAAAAGTCTCTTTTATTCTTTTGCGTTCAGAAAACAGTCTTACAGACAAGTTTAATCGCAAGAAAGCCGATCACTCAGGGAAGTAAAATGTACACGGTTGTTTTGCTAAAATAGGAATACTGAATTGCAGCAGTTTTATTTTGTCGATCTTTGAACAACTGAATACCGTGAGAAAAAAATCCTTTTTCCTTGTAGTCATGTTTTTTTCCTCTCTTTCTTACACAGTAAACAGCTTAAACAAAGAAAATATTTTTTATTAATATTAAACTGTCCAGAAAATGTCTGCTCATATTTATGGCGACATTATTTTTTTTTAAATTAAGAGAACAGTCTCTAAAGTAAATTAAAGAGTAGGGAACTGTACATGTCCATTGAAATGGTTGATAATATCATTGTCTCCCTTGCCGTGTGTAGACATACCTTCTACTTCTTTTACGTTCACGAAGACCCAGCGCACACACACACGGCAACAGACACACAAGCATACATTTAGATATACGCACTTATTAATACACCAACACACACACATACACTACGTGACAACCCCATCAACCCTGGTTTTGCTCTTGATTTTCCTGGGATATTATGAATTATGAACATGGCTTCTGGCTGCTAGCCATCCAGCCAGTGTTAAGGGACGTGGATCCACGTAGAACGAAAGGCAGGTGCTGTTGCCCAAGATTCTTTTTTTTTCATATTTTTTGAAAATCTTGATAAACAGGGGAAAGGAACGCCATCTCCTAACCTCAGATATGTCAACGTCCTTTTAACACATATTAGGACGAGAAGAACAGGAATGCAAACATCATTAATCGCCAAGTTATTGATGAGGATCTAATGGTCTTCCCTGTTTCTAGAACCGCATGAAGAGGCAAATGTTGCCGGTCTGATCTCCCTGTTGTTTACAAAGCTGGTTCATGTACATGACACATATCATCACTGGGGAGCCTGGAGCAGTTTCTGTTTATTCAAGGGTTTATTACTCCACATGGACGGCCCTTGTTGACCGGGGGATGCAGCTGCCTCAACCCGGTAACAGTACTGTCCGCATCCAAACTCTTGAGTACAAGCAGGACATGAAAAACAATTTAGAAGTAGGCAGATTCATTCGCCTCACCTCATATTCCAAGCTAAAGCTCTGTAGCCGGTGTCTCCAGGTTTGTTTACTGAAATATATTTTTGGATTGATCGCGCCTACAGAGCATGGGAGTGTTGACTTTACTTCAGTTAACTTTCAGCTTCACGCATTTGTAAACATGTCGATATTTTCTCCAAACTACGCTTCCTTCAGGCGTAAACTCAACAGTCCTGGGAAAAGAAAGGAAGGAAAAAAATCAGGAATATAAGGAGAAAGAAATATAAAAATATAAAAAAATAAAGAAAAATGAAAGAAATCAAGAAAAAATAAAGGAAGAAAATATAAATAAAAAATGAGAAAAGAAATGAGATACGCTAGCGTGCAAATAATAGAAGTTTCGAGAAGGTCCACACGTGCACGGAGTAATTTCCTTAATGTGTGCATGCCAGATATGACTTGATAATATTACCCACGATCGTGTTTGGCTCTGTTCTTTAGTCCAATGCCTCATTTGACTGCAAAAGGTAGGTTTAAAAAAAATCAGGTTACTAAATAAAGTTTTGGAAATGAGCCCACAATTATATTCTTATCGTTTTTTATTGTTTCTGCTGCTTGAGGAAATATATTAAAAGAAACAGTACGCTTATGTATAATTGTTACCGTATATCTCCCATGGACTTCATGTCTGTCTGTCTGCTTTGTCTGGACGAACCACTCACACTAGTACGTTGTGTTAAAATCTCGCACCAAAAGATTGCAAAATTTTATTAACAGACTAGAGTAGACATTACTTAAACATGTGATTTTCAAATAAAACTTTGGAACAGAGGAGCATATCACGAGCATGGTCGCCTAGCAAGAATTTTGTTAACGGAAACAACGGCAGCAAACTGCCAAGCCTGAAGGGATAAGAGAAAACGCAGCAAGAAAGACTTAACGCGTGAAAAGGAAAGAAAAAAAAAATCACTTTTCTTCCAGAGACTTGAAAAACCCATCGTCGAGTGTCATTACGGGAAATCCTATCGTGAGAGAATGATCCCTGTTTTATTTTTGCCTTAAAATTCTGTTGCTGTCGCTTGCCAGGCTTCCAGTAGGGATCAACGGGTGGTGAAGTAAGATGCACTCGTTAACCGTTAAACTGTGATATACTCTTTCACTACTTTATTATTAACAATAGAGATTCTTCAGAGTATACTGTAGAGTTCAAGTTTTTCTACAGTATTTCGTATCTACGTATCAGTTCAGTTCAAATGTCCAAAATCTAACATTTTATCTTTACAGGCCTGACACAAACTGACATATAGCACTACAAGCACGAACTTGTATTACTGGGCTGCTGGCAGACGATTTCTTTTTTCCAGTTAACTTCTAAAACGAGGCAGGTGTGTACAAAGCTTCCCGTTTAGTCACATTAATTGTTAGGCTCGCCGAGACTAACAGCGGAGAACTTCCAAAGCGGCCAAGCGTTGGTCTCGGCAGACAGACAGCGATCCACCTATACACGTCCATGCTACAGGTCATCTCAGCAATCTCTGCCCACACTTGTCACTTGTCACAATAGTTTTTTTTGTTAACGGATTAGTTCATGATCCTAAACGGATGCTGACAGACTTCATTTTCTGGCAGAGCTGTCAAGAAGAGTGCATGCCAGTGGGAATTGTCAATCGACTTGCCGGCTAACCTTGACACCGGAAGTGAATCAGCTGTAGTAATTATGCCGGTGACACACTGTGTTTGTCCGTTCATTTTAAGTGTGAGTTGGCTAAGCTTTTTAATTTTTTTTTTTTTCTAGCCAGCATGTCACTGACAGTCCATGTAAGTGGCATAGATAGAGACTCTCTTTGACTGGACAGTGTGAAAAAGGAGTAAAAAATCTTATCCATCTGTCATCACGAGACTGGGTGAGCAGTTGTTTATATTTTTAACATCCGAATATATTACATTTTATGTGTTTATCAGAAGAAAGACTTTTACTTCTACCACTATTAATTCAAAAACAATGTTAATACTCGAAAATATTTCGATAAGCGCATAAAAATAATATCACAGGCACCGACTAGTTACCCGTTAATCTCTTTCCTCCCCCCTACCACATAAAAAACAAACAAAAAAAAACTGTACTTAAGTTTCTCACGAAGTTTAAGTCCCAATATGCGCTGGGCAAACAGCTGAACACGGTTTTCACCTTAAACGAACAGGGACAATCTAGCTCTGAATCTCCATTTTTGGCCTTCCTGACCTCCCATACATGACTATGTTAGCCGGAGTGGTCTTGGAATGTGTGTCCAGGGAGGGTGAGTGGATTATTTACTGCAGACAACATCTAAATACCTCCATTTCCTGATCATCAGTTGACGCTTGCGTCTTCGCAGCTTCTCGGCCGTTACATGCAAAAGCAATTGGACGCCAGTAGCGAAGATGGTTTACTGTTTATCTGCTTCCATATGCATGACCATTGCCCTAAACCCGGGTGAACTTTTATGACTTTTATTGAGCACAGTACCCGCCTTCCTTCCCTCCCCCAGAGAAACAAGAGTTCCGCAATCGACAGGTGACTAGATGAACCTGTTTTATTTTTTTACAAGGGTTACTCAGTTCGTCTTGAGACTTTAAGGTCTTGGAAAAAATCACGATGTAACTAAGACTTAAAAAAACACAACAAAACAAAAAACAACAGAATATCTAAATTGAGGGAGAGAGAAAGAATTACTCATTTTTTAAAAATCGGCTACTTTCAAAAGAGGTGGGTGAGGGTTTCAAAAGGGTAAAAGAAAATTAGCATTAACTATATTCAGCGCTTGATATTTAATCGTGTTTTAAAATTGTTTTTATTTCTACGGAGCATGTCTTGCATATTAAAGCAGTGTGTGTGTGTTGTGTGATAGTGTGCGCGCGCTCGTGAGTTTGATGTTTACAAGATTTTTCCTTCTTCTCCAGTTTTGTAGACGCTATTTTAGTTCGGGTAGTTCTCTTAGCTCATATAAGTTTTATTTTTATCTTATCCCTTTCCTAAATATGTTACAAGAGGCTTCTTTCATATAAATCAACGTGGACCCAATGTTATCAGATTCTGATGTCCCCATTTGGCATTGATATTAGTTTTAAAAATTTCAGCACATCACTAATATACGTCTTTGGTGATAGGAAGCTGGCAATGTAAGCCATGGAAACAATAATAATGGAAAGATATTTATCCCAGACAATTCTCGAAGATAGCCACTTATAGGTATAATGTACATTTTAACAGAATTTTAACATTTGAAGCACGGAGTTGAAGCAGCAGTAGTAAGTGTTCACGCATTGGATCAACTTCATTTTCTCTACACTGACGGCAAGTTACATCGATGACTAACTACACCGGAGTCAGCAACGGTTAGTACCTGTTTTTACCAATACAGTGAGGATTGCTTTCCTGGTGTTCAAGCTCGACTCGGACATGCTGTTTCTTTCTCTGACATGGGTGGCATCTGTTTTACAGGGCTGGGTACTTTACCCCGATAAAAGTCTCAGTTGCTGGGGCTTCGCCGTAAACACCAATTTCACCCTCCACTTAGTTCGCCTGCACTCCAGATTTGGTCACACTTCACTTCTTTTTGTTTATATTCTGGAAAAAATAAACTGTCAGAAGACGAAGTGGAAAGTTTTCTGCTGATGCTTTTTCTCATTCATTTAAACTGGAGGTTTCATATGCCTAATAATAAAAAAAAAAATTTCCAATCAGAAATCACAACACATTTTTAATAAATTTATATACAACGAAACTCATTAAAAGTCTATTAAACTATTGAACTGAATAAGTTTTCATTAAATTAGGTTGTACATTCAAAATCGACGATAAACATCACGGAAGACCCATCAACTTCAACAAGCCAAAAGAAATAGCTAAGAGAGGAAAAGCAACCTAGGCCGAGGACCAGCTAACAGCGCCAACCTCTATAATTCTCTGTGAATTCAGAGAGAAAGAGATTCATAAAGAGGGGTATTGAACCATGATTGTATCAACTGTGAATAACTAGCCATACAGATGTCTTTCTCTCCAATGCATACGATTAAAAAAACCCAAACTTTTTGTAGGATCTCTACTCACTTACTGGGTCTTCGCACGCACACACATCATATCTATGAATATATACAATAATATAATGTATAGGTGTGGGTTAGGGTCACGCTCTCTCAATCGTTAAGACATATGATATGGTATCAGATTGCATGTTATTCGACATTTTTCTTTCTTCTTTTCTCTCTCTCTCTCTGAGCAGAACTCCCTTCATGTCACCTTCTTGGTCGACAAGCTGCGCACAGCCCGGGAACACACGCTTGCCATGACTTGCCGGTACATGGCACCGCCTCGTGCCAAACCATGACCAACGCTCGTTGTTAGGCAACCACCACCCGTGCAGGAGTGATGGAGGTGGTGATGGGATTGGTCGTGGTGGTGAGGGGAAGCCGATGCGTGTTCGCTGGCCCCAAGGGACAGATGCAAGCAGGCGGCTCGCTGTAAGAGAAGGGCTAATGTTAGTGAGAATATTTTCACATCAAATGACCGCTCGGTCGATGTGTTTGGTGACATCTTCTCGCACATTTCGTTTAAAACAAGTTAACTTAACTCACATGAATCTTAAAGAAATTAAAGAAAAGTATATCTTACAGGATATAAAGAAGAAGCTTTTACAAACGTAGCATAACACATGCAAACGTGTGTAGCAAGCAACCGAGCAGCAGAAGAGACGTGGATAGGAGCACGGGAGGAGCAGAACTGAAACTCTCTTTATTGACATCTGGCTACTTACTGCTATGATATCACAGAATATGCAGTACTTGTTTTCTTTACACCACAAACATACATATGATGCTTTCTCGTTTCATATTCTCAGTAACATTTTTAAATATATATCTCCACTCTTAAAAAAATGAGATACGCAGGACAAGAGACAGTAAGACAGACATGGTTGATAGCCTCTCACACATCCCTCTAGTCCATCCCTGGTCTGCGACACCAAGACGATATGCTAGCTTCTTCCGTTGCCGCCTCCAACATGCTGCTAGTGGAAGTACACTATCAGTCACTCTGGCAACGCAAAACAAACAAAGTCTTGATTAAGTGCACTCGCTGCTGGCGGCATGTTATTTCCAGCCTCTTCGGAACTCGACCGGCTCCCGGGCCCGGAACTGGAAGGCCGGCGTCAGCCAAGGTCGGACTATTCGGACCGTTACGCCAGTTCTGTCCCTTGTCGATTCGATCGCAATGGGAAGAACTGAATCGTGCTCAGAGACCGTCATTAACTGACCTGTCAAGCACATTGCGCATTTTCTCTGTTGGTTTTCGCCCCTACGCCGAGTACCCTGACTGGAATACGTTGCAGAGCTTCGCACGAATAGCTTTTGGAACTAGTATTTTGTCTTCTTTTTTTTCTTTTTTTGTCTTGTTTCTTCCCTGTGGCAGTAAGGAACAAGGGGCATGCCGCGGGTCAATACTTCAGTATTTCTACTCTTCCGTTCGTTTTTTGTCCTCCCTGTCTTTTATTTCCTTTCGCCTGTCCTGATCTAAGGTGTTTGCTCGTCGGTCCCATTATGTATCTCTATTCTTCTTCTCCCAGTTCTATTCGGTTATCACGCCAAGTTTCTCTTTTGGCTAGGTTTTTTTATTCGTCTCTCCGCCTTATTATTCTCTTTGCTTCAAGCTCATGCTCATACTATCAAAATATATTAAATTTTTTACAGCCTTTCGCTACTTGGGTATTATGGTTAAATTCCAGCCGTTAACCTGTCTTTTATTACTTCTCTCAGAGGGAGTGGTGCCTTATAAGTTACGTATTTTGAATGCTCTCTTACATACTAACTTGTCACAAGAGGGTCGGATTCTTGATCACCAGTCGGCGACCTCACTCTCGCATTTTAAATTCTGTGTGCATGTCCTTAACTCCGAGTGGTTAGT